>NC_068434.1:36884865-37184865 GCF_023373465.1 Oncorhynchus keta | reverse complement strand
CCTGCTGTCTCTAGAGAGTTGAAAACAGCAGGTCTGGGACAGGTAGCACGTCCGGTGAACAGGTCAGGGTTCCATAGCACCAGGCAGAACAGTTGAGACTGGAGCAGCAGCGAGGCCATGTGGACTGGGGACAGCAAGGAGTCATCATTCCAGGAAGTGTAGGGGCATGGTCCTAGGGCTCAGGTCCTCCGAGAGAGAATTAGAGAGAGCATACTTAAATTCACACAGGACACCGGATAAGACCGGAGAAGTACTCTAGATATAAAAGACTGACACTAGCCCGCCGACACATAAACTACTGCAGCATAAATACTGGAGGCTGAGACAGGAGAGGTTGGGAGACACTGTGGCCCCATCCGATGATACCCCCGGACAGGGCCAAACAGGCAGGATATAACCCCAACCACTTTGCCAAAGCACAGCCCCCACACCAATAGAGGGATATCTTCAACCACCAACTTACCATCCTGAGACAAAGCAGAGTATAGCCCACAAAGATCTCCGCCACGGCACAACCCAAGGGGGGGCACCAACCCAGACAGGAAGATAACGTCATTGACTCAACCACTCAAGTGACGCACCCCTCCTAGGGACAGCATGGAAGAGCACCAGTAAGCCAGAACCACCCCTCTCCCTAAAGAGTGTAAAAAAAGTAGGCCATTACCACTTTAAGAATTAATGATTTACTTGCCAATGCATTAATATTAAAACTATTATTATATTCTGAAATAAGTGAGAATGTGGCCTGACTAAATAGGTTGGATGCATGGGGATTTTTCTGTCGCATATGTGGCCCATACAGGCACACATAATAAAGCCATGAATAGCGGTAGCAATTTTGAATCTCGCCATTTCTTTTTTTATGAGAAAGTGACCAAAAACCCCTTCTTAATGGAAGGATTTGTATGGAAAGCCACGTTGAAACCAACATTGGATATTGTCTTCCTCATAATAACAGCACAGGTTTTACTTCAACAGAGTAGCGCAACGCCATTCAATTGAAGCGGTGGGAAACAAACCAAGGTGGGCACGTCTCTCACAAAAACGGATTTTAAAAGAAATCGCTGATAATTATAAGGGAACAGGAGAACTTATACATTTGTCTACAATAATTACAATAACATTTCAAGCATCAAATTGAAGGTAGGCCTATTCCAGTACTTGAATTTCTGATCTCCAAATTCAGGTTAAATTAGGCTACTTCAAGCCCCTTGCATTGTTTAAAATTGGAGGTGTAACATGGAAAACAAAATGCATTTGTCATTTTATTTCATTACCTGATCATGTTGTGAATAATCCCACTAGGCTATGTAATTTGTCATTATATCCAGAATAATTAATCGGAATAGTGTTGGGTGTTGCGCAATAGTCTTTCCTCGACAATTGTGTGCAGTAGGCTGTGTCCAGAAACAAATGAAAACATTAACATATTACCTTGATGCTTTCTGTTAAATCTAGGATATTAGATTGAACGTGGATCCAGGCACAACTGTCTTCACCGGTGTAACGAATGAGACACACATTATCAGGCCATTTTTCCAGCACTTGGACTGTTGCATCAGATGTGTGTCCATTTTCACTGCGTAACTAATCATCTGGACACCAAATGCGCATCCAACAAGTATTATGTATAATTGAAGAACCACTTTAATGACAGTATCGATTTTAGGTTTTAAGTATCAAGCAAGGTAAGGCGACAATTTGATTTAGGGGCATTTGATTTTGCAATCACATTTATTATTTTGGATTTGTTGAAACTATTTTCATTCGTAACGCAAGACACAAAATTTTACTGCATTTCCCGGATCTCTTTACAAAAAAACTGTCCTGACGGCTAGATCCAGGATTCTTACAAGTTCAATGTCTAATTTAACTGATTCGGCATGCTTTTCATCTGGATGTGAAAATACCGCCCCCAATCCCAGAGAGGTTAACTGATTTAATGCTTAATATATGATATAAGGACAACTTTGCCCTCCGTAAATGCAAGGACAGAAGAGTAATGTTTTATGTCATACAATTTTAGACAAATCCGTCAAGACATCAACCATGATAAAGGATTAAACCGGTTTTAAATCAACTCGTGAATCTTATGATCCCCATTATATCTTAATGTAATGACATTAAAAATGTTTGCTAATTATTATCAATGACTTATCAACAGCTACTGTATAGTTAGTTGTCCAGTGCAGGAAATCCTCACTGGTATCCTAGTTTTATAGAAAGACCCATATGCTAGTGAAAAATATGCCGTGACATCCAGTGGAACAGCCACTTTACAATAGTCTCCGGAAGGTGGTGATTGACTCCGCTGTCCTGGCGTCGTGAGGGAGTTTGCCCCCCAATGGTGGAACAAACTCCCTCACGACGCCAGGACAGCGGAGTCAATCACCACCTTCCGGAGACACCTGAAACCCCACCTCTTTAAGGAATACCTAGGATAGGATAAAGTAATCCTTCTCCCCCCTTAAAAGATTTAGATGCACTATTGTAAAGTGGCTGTTCCACTGGATGTCATAAGGTGAATGCACCAATTTGTAAGTCGCTCTGGATAAGAGCGTCTGCTAAATGACTTAAATGTAAATGTAAATTTGTTTTTCCAGGTGAACCATAACTTCCCGGAGAAGATTGTGGTATATCGGGACGGAGTGTCTGACGGCCAGCTGAAGACAGTGGAGCTGTATGAGATCCCTCAGCTGCTCAAGTGTTTTGAGACGTTCCCTAACTATGAGCCCAAGCTCGCCTTCATCGTGGTACAGAAACGTGTCAGCACCAACCTGTACTCCTGCTCCGGAGACCGCTTTGGAACGCCTCCGCCAGGAACTGTCCTGGACCACACAGTCACCAACAGGGAATGGTTAGTCCTGGCTCTGTCTTTAAGGGATACTTCAGGATTTTGGAAATGTGGCCTTTCATCTACTTCCCCAGAATCAGATGAACTCGTGGATACCATTTTTATGTTAGAGGTAGTTTCGTGAGCCAATGCTAACTAGCATTAGCGCAATGACTAGCATATACCCATAGACTTCCAGTCATTGCACTTAAGCTAGTTGGCATTGTGTCTTGAAACTACCTCAAACTTAATTAATTCTGGACACAGAGGCATAAAAATGGTATCCATGAGTTTATCTGACTGGGGAAATAGACAAAATCCTGAAGTATCACTTTAATGGAGCGTCATGCTGGTTCTCTTCCCCTTTCTCCTCCTCTGACCCTATCCATGGGGGGATGAACAAGTGCGTACTTCAGTGGAGAAGTGGACAGAATTAGGCTTAGGTCATCAGTTTTGTAACGCTTCATCATTTATCAAATTATTTATATTTCTCTCCCCAGGGTTGACTTCTATCTAATGGCGCATCACGTTCGACAGGGCTGTGGCCTGCCTACACACTACATCTCAGTCTACAACACAGCAAACCTCTCCCCAGACCACTTGCAAAGGTAATGTTAGATGTACAGTGAATTATGCCACCATAAATCTCTAGTTGGCAGTAAGGGCCAAATAGTATCTGCCAGTTTACATAACTCAGTTATTGTTGACTTTATACGTTGGTGGGTAGAGTGGATGTGTCACATGAAAGCCTGTCATTCTTGCAGCATTAACATATAACCTTGTTATAACACAATCTAACTCTTGGTCTCACTCTAGGCTGACCTTCAAAATGTGCCACATGTACTGGAATTGGCCCGGGACTATCCGAGTGCCCGCGCCGTGCAAGTATGCCCACAAACTGGCCTTCCTGTCGGGCCAGTATCTCCACTCAGAGCCAGCTATCCAGCTGGCAGACAAGCTGTACTTCCTCTAATGTGTGCCTCCTTAGGCTCAGCCCCTCTTAGAAGGAGCATACCAGTCTGCACAACAATTAACATGTCGCAACAGAGAAAGCCGTGAAGAAGAAGAGGAAAAATGGAAGGAGGAAAATAAATGAGAAAGGGGGAGGCTTTCACATTGACTTTTGGATCAGATAAAATATATTTTTTTGTTTTGTTTAGCAGCCAGTGTTCTAATGGTGTCTGACATAGACCCCCCCCACCCCCAGGCACTGTTGTCGTAGAAACTGTGTCCTATTGCAGGTGGTATGTTGGAATTTAGAAACAATGCTCTGTTTTTAAATTGAATCTATTTTTGCTACATGAAGTAAACCAACTAGGTATACACTGCCATTATAGGGCATCATTGTCAATGAGAGAAGACCATGATACTCTTTAAGATGGCGGCGTATAGATTGTTGGACTACTTCATGTAGCTAATTTAATAATGAAGGATTTCCTAAATTCCAATGTTCCCCCTGTAACTAGCTATGGGAGTTCAGAAAACACTGACTTGAGAATGAAGAAAGTATTGACTAATGGTTGAGTCAAAGATCCTGATTATGGCTACTGATTACTGCTACACATCAGCTTGTGCATGCCCTCAGACACAAGCTTTCTGCCGCTGAGGTTCGATTTTACATGGCTAACAGTTTGAGAGTTAAGAAATATAGCTGCTTTCAGTGCTTTGAGGAATGGGAACAAATGTTTATAAAACAAAAAAGGGCCAGTTTTCCACGGTTTGCATGACCCACGGAGACCAGAGGAGATTTTATTTTTGTGAAGTGATAGTGTGAAATTCAAGTCTGTTGTAATTTAATACAACCATAGTGGGTTTTATTTGTGTTGTCCTCTGTTTTGTTGCTCCAGATACATTGCTGTTGCAAATAAAACTGGTGTGTGTATGGGAAGTTTTCTTAAGTTTTTAGTCTTGTCTTTTTTTTCCTAGCTTTTTTGTGGGGCCATTCCCCAATTGTGCTGCATGTCCAAGTGATCAGAAAGCTGTCAATGAAATTGACTTAGTCTAGTAGACGTGCTGTCCCTTCTCTGTAGTTGTATATGTAACTAGGCACAGACCAGAACAATCAACAAAGTTATTTGCCATAACGCCGAAAGGTTATTGCTTCGAAAGCTACCAGCACAAACATGGAAGTCTTTCACTTTGACAGATATTACTGACTGATAGATAAATACTGGGCGCATGATTAAGTCACAGGAACTGTAAGGGCTGTTTTTGTTATTTTAATGCCCCCAACACTGGGGGGTGGATGGATGGAAATGACCATGTCATGGAAAATCTGATAGGAATGGAAAATCTGGTGTGACTGAATGATGGCTGAGGGACCAGGCTTGATGTTGCCACAGGGAAAGTGTCTGCCTTGGACCTCTGGTATCTAGTGCGATGGCATGAATCTCTATGGGAGGAGTTGACAGTAGGGATTGATCATTACCCCATAGTATGCACAGTAGGCCGGAGGTGTCAGTGGATGGAGCAGGCATGTGGGTGTTTGTAAGGGCAAAGTGAGATCAGTTTCAGGAGCTGAATGAGAAGGTGATGGCTCGGGTGGATATGAGAGGGGATGTGGATAGTATGAATAACTGGGTGAGAACAGCATTAGTGGGGGAAGCTCCTGAAGCTATACCTAAGAGTTCAGGGAGGAGGAAAGCAGTCCCGTGGTGGACAGAGGAGTGTGGGGCAATGGTGAGGAGTAGGAACAGGGCATTTCGAGTACTGAAAAGGACATCACTTCCAACATCTGATTCAGTATAAGCAGTCTCTGGTGAAGAGAACTATTTGTCAGACAAAGAGGTCATGTTGGCTTCGTTTGAAGTGTGACACCTGTGGGAGAAGTGTGGGGGATGATTAAAATGATTAAGAGGATGAGTGGGGTCAGAAGGGAGTGGGATTATCCAGTGTTGACGAGTGGGAAGGATGTGGCAGTAACAGATGAGAAGGCACTTGTCCATGTGCATAGCTAGGCAAATTTGTCAGAGGAGGGGGAGAGAGAGAACGAGAGAGGAGCGTGCTGGATAGGAGGATGTAGTAAATGATGTGTTGAATGCACCATTTACAATGGCAGAGGTGAAAAGGCCAAAAGGTAAGGTTGGGTTAACTTCACCTGGGAAAGATGAGATGTGCTATGTTATGTTTTCCCATCTTGGTGATGATGCACTAGATAAGGTATTGGTGTTGTACAACAGAGTATGGGAGAAGGGGAAACTACAAGGCAGTTGGAAGGAGACAGTAGTGGTACCAATCCGAAAGCCAGGGAAGGACCTAACAGGCTATCTGCCAGTAGCTTTAACATCACATGTATGTAAGATTATGGAACGTATGATTACGAAGAGGTTAACTTACTTTCTGGAGAGGTAATATCATCACATCAGAGTGGGGGAACTATGGACCCAGTTCTTTGCTTAGAATCCGAGGTCAGGAAGGCTCAGGTGAACTAGGAGACTGTTGTAGCTGTCTATTTTGATGTGGAAAAGGCATATGATATGTGGAAGGAGGAGTTTTAACCAAGCTTGATATTATGAGGGTAGGAGGAAGAACGTACACCTGGATAAAGGATTTCCTGTTTGAAGGTCTATCCAGGTGAGGGTGGGGAAGTCTCTATCAGGCATCTACCTGGTGGATAACGGTACACCGCAGGGAGTGTGATTAGTCCTATGTTCTCAATCATAATCAATTATGTTTACTCTCAGTTAAGGACAGATATTGGGAGGTTATTTGCAGAAGATGAGGCCTTATGGAAGAGGGGAAGAAATGGGCCATAGTCAGGAAGGTAAAGGAAACAAGTGATGTAGGTAGAGCGGTGGGTATTTATGTGGGAATTCAGGTTCTCTGTCGTGTAAACTCAGACAGTGTTCTTTAGCAGGAGGAAGGTGGGAGATGAGGTATGCTTGAGGTAATATAGGAAAAACTTGGAGACGATGGCAGTACAGCATATGGTTCGGCAGCCCGGACTTCATTGGAAAGACTAGATGTCATACCGGGGCAAGGACTTATGTAGTGGGGTGTTTCGGACCTCCCCAGTATCTGCACTCCCGGTGGAGATGGGGGATATGCCATTGCAGATTAGGAGACAGCAGCTGGCAATGAATTATTGGGTCCGCCTAAAAGGACATGGGGTGTCTCAGCCTGCGAAAGGGATTTTACAGGCATGCTGGGAACACGAGCGAAGACAATACAAGCTTTGGGTGGGTGGGTAATACCCAGGCGAAGGAGATGGGGTTGTGTGTGGAAGGGAGTTTAGTTAAATTGTAGCTATTCCTGTAAATCCACCATGGCTACTTTCACCTCCAGTAGTTGATCTAGAAGTGTTGGAGAGACTACAGAAAGATAGGGTGTTGATCCATCTGATTGGTTTGAGATGTCTGGATACTGTGTATCAGAATTTTGTGGCTATTTACACAGATGTTTCAAAAGATCCAAGGACAGGAAACACTTGGTCAGAATTTGTAGCGCAGGAATGTGGTGTGGCAGTCAGGAAACATTACAGATCATCTGGTTGTATATACGGCAGAGCTGATGGCCATACTGTTGGCCTTGCAGTGGGTGGAGGAAGTCAAACCAGACAGGGTAGTTATTTTCTCTGATTAATGTACAGTAAGTCTCCAATCGTTAAGCTCACGTAGCATACAATACCTGCTGTATGAGGTGCTACAAACCCATTGCAGGATTAGACAAATGAGTACAGATAAGATTTACTTCAGTTCCAGCCCATGTGGGGGTGGAAGGATACGTGGCAGTTAATGTACTGGCTAAACAAGCACTTAGTAATGGGGATGTTGAGGTTGTAGTTTTAATGACCAAGGCAGAGGAAAAAAGACTGATATGGACAGTGATGTTGCAGAGATGGCAGGAGATTGATAGGCAGGCATTTATTTCATGTACAGGGGAAGGGGAGGACGGCAGGAAGGGACAGAAGAGAGGAGGCTAATTTTACAAGATTAAGGGTGGTAATGCAGCCAGTTGAATAAGACCTTAAATGTGATAGGAAAGTATCTAACAGGAAAGTGTGATTATTGCCAGGAAACAGACCGTGGAGCATGTATTGCTACAGTGTGGGCAGTATCAGAGAGAAAGAGAGAGGATGAGATCTAGTATGAAAATGTATGAGGGAGAAGGGGATACAGGAAATTAGTTTAAAGGGTATATTGAGTTGAACGTCATTAGATATAGTCTCAAATATTGTATATGTTTTATTAAGAGCAACGGGGCTGACAGGTAGGATTTAGTTTCTCCCTGTCGCTGGCCCACACTCCAGTACAGTAGGTGGCGGTAATGCACCATAACGTTGGATGCCATCCGCCGATAAATCCCACTGAAGAAAAATAAGAAAAAGGCTGTTTTTGTTTCCAGTGAGCTGCTGCGAAAATGGCGGTGTCTCGTCGCTCATCGCAGCAACAACAGCTGGGTAACCTGCAATCTCCGCCACGAAACAGTTCTCTTTCTGTAAGTCCTCCGGACTCTCTGCCAATTGATATTGTGGCAGCGACGTCAGTACCCCCGGATGGTGAGCGTGGATGCAGCGCAGGCATGGAGAATCCTTCGGGCTCTCCGGATCTTCCAGCCCCGGCCCTCAGCACTGGGAGCAGCACAAGCCCGACCACAACAACCTCCGGCGGGGAGAGTAGTATTGTCTCGAGCCCCGGTTCAGGAGGCACGAGCCCCGGCGACGGCGGGATCGGTGGAGCTTTCAGGGATCTATTTGAGGCCTGTCGGAATGGAGATGTATCCCGTGTGAAGAGACTTGTAGACTCGGTGAATGTTAATGCGAAGGACATGGCCGGGCGAAAATCTACCCCTCTACATTTCGCTGCAGGTTAGCTAAGCGCTAGCAAGCTTTGTTTTTGTTGTCAGCGCGAGCTGGATCGTTGACGTTTTCGCACATCGCCTTACTTGTGCGTGCTAAAATATCACAATCTGTAGTTGTCACGACGGGAATGGCTCTCGAGTTATTAGTTAACAATACATGTTCATATTTTTATTCGCTAACGTTAACTATCTGGCTAGTTTGCCAAGATCAAGGCCCATCGAAAACGGCTAGCAAACTATAACGCTAAAAACAGTTTGACACACCGACCGATGGGGACAGAAGGCCTCAAATCTAACTCATCCCTCGTAGCTGCTAACTACTTACTAAGTGTAATCACAAATTCACGGATGCGTTGTTCCATGGGTGTTAATACATTTAATCATTGGCGACCCCCAGTGTTTTAACTTGTTTTGTTTTTACCCATTACTAACACACCCCTGTTCAACAACGCAATGGTTGGTTACCAGCTGATTTATGGAATCCGGACTGTTTAGTGCAGGGCTTGGACAAAATTGTGCACACCCCGTTTTGACATTCTAGAGGAGCTGCAAAAAAAGAGTAGTTTAGGTTGTTGATATTTTGCTCTCTGTATTTTTGTTAGTTTTCTTTTGTAGAAGTGACATTACTTTACCATTTAGGCAAAAGGTCACCCCCTCCTATACATTTTGATGCTTTTACCCAAAATGACTTACAGGAGGAATCACGGTTAAGTGCCTTGCTGAAGGGCACATAGACAGATTTCCACAGTCAGCTTGGTGATTCTACACAGCAACCTTTCAGTTACTGGCCCAACCTCTTAACCCCTAGGCTACCTGCTGCCTTATAAATTGTGCCTTCCTGTATTGTACTTATGCTAAAATGTTTATTCTGTTCGACTGAGCCATTTACTTTATGTTGATATTCTTATCTTTATTTCTTAATTGTTGTTGCAATGTCAAAGGAACCTGCAAGTAAGCATTTAGTTTGACGTGCATACCACGTGTCTCCTTTACATACACCTAATGAAACTTCACTTGTATTCACTGACCAGGTTTTGTCTGTTGCCATGTCAGGTTTTGGACGAAAGGATGTGGTTGAGCACCTTTTACAGACTGGAGCTAATGTGCATGCTAGAGACGACGGTGGTCTCATTCCCCTTCACAACGCCTGCTCCTTTGGCCATGCCGAGGTGGTCAGTCTCCTGCTGTGCCAAGGTGCAGACCCCAATGCACGGGACAACTGGAACTACACACCTCTGCACGAGGCAGCCATCAAAGGCAAGATTGATGTGTGCATCGGTAAGGATGGATTACCATGATGATGGTCTGTTTTGTTTTGTCTTTGAATATAATGAGGGTGACATGCACATCCTAAACCTGTGCTGGGCCCTTTTTTTTTTTTTTTTTTTTTTTTTACTGTGATAAATGAATGTGAGGTCCACACAATATTGCTGCTCCCAGTGCTTTATTCCTCCACCCAAATATACTATTTTGTTTCTTTCAACACTGTTAACTTTTCCAAAATGAACAAGATTTATGTTGACTATATTGAATTTATGTAATCTACAAGGGTACTTAGGTGCATGACTATAGTTAAATTAAAGTACTCTAAACTCAAAGGTATAAGACTATACTTTAATTAAAATATTGAAACCGTTTCCTGTCTCCTTCACAAAGTGCTCCTCCAGCATGGCGCCGATCCCAACATCCGTAATACGGACGGCAAGTCTGCTCTGGATCTGGCAGACCCCTCTGCCAAGGCTGTGCTCACTGGTGAGTTTCATACAACTGTCTGCTTTCACTCAGTTATCTCCTCCATTATGTTGGGTATGTTCCAGGTTGTCTTTCTGTTTTAACTTGACTGCAACTTTAACCACCTGGACTGTAACCTTTTATGTGAATCATGGCTTGTCTTGACTTTGTACTGTTCTAACCTGTTATTTTGTATTCAGGTGAGTACAAGAAGGATGAACTCCTGGAAGCAGCAAGGTCAGTGCTATTTTTATGTTACCTGTCACATCTTTACACATTTTCTAATACAACATATGTAATGTCTCTCCTCTGTTATCTGTGTGCTACAGGAGTGGCAATGAGGAGAAACTGATGGCGCTACTGACCCCGTTAAATGTCAACTGCCATGCCAGTGATGGCCGCAAGGTAAAATATCACCATCGCAACCTTCCATCCCCACCCATTCTGTTAATGTCGTATACTATTGTAGCAGATGCTTGACTTGTTCATAAGATTTGCGTGACCAACAGCAACAAAAGTATGGAGTAACTCTGTCAGCCTAATTACCAAAACAAAGGCACTGTTGTGTGGGGATTAAAAACACCATCTCATCCTAGTCTGCATAATATGAAAAGGATTTGTCATTGGATTGGATTTAAGCAGGGGAAGCTTGACTTAAAGGGATACTTGGGATTTTGGCACGGAAGCCATTTATCTGCTTCCCCAGAGTCATATGCACTAATGGATACCATTTTCATGTCTCTGCATCCAGTATGAAGGAAGTTAGATGTAGTTTTGTGAGCAGATGCTAACTAGCGTTAGCGCTATGTCTGGAAGTCAGTGGGAAAGATTTTTATATATCCAAACCAAGATAGACCACAGCCTGTTGTTTCCAATAGGACCAAATGAGTCATAGTGGGCAGAACAAGCAAGGAGGTGGGCAGAACCAAGCAAGAGCTAGCGAGATCCTACTGGCCCGTTCTAGCAAGCGTCTGCATATTTCCTTTAGGTAACTTCTAGTCAGTGAAGTGCACTGAGTAATAACTCAATTCACATTTGCATTCCTTTGAAACAATGCCATTTTTTAAGCTTTGGCAAAGGGTAAAGTCTACAAAACCTAGTCCACTCTGTTCATAACAGATTGTAGTTTTGGCGCCAGAAAACTGTATTGAGATCAAATGTTTCATCGATGAGACACTTTGCTAAATGTTGGCCGAACTCCATCTCCTTTCATCTTCTGCCGGCCACTGGGCTTCCTCTCACTACTATATTTTGTATTAAGTGGAAACACCAAGCGGGTGCTTCATATTTATACATCTGGTGAAATATACGTCTCATTGTTCTATCTTTGTCTATGGTATCTATTAGCATGCTAGCAATTACCATAGACTTCCAGCCATTGCCCTAAAACTAGTTATCAATTGCACTAACGCTAGTTAGCAACGTCTTTCACACTGCACAGAGACATAAAAATGGTAACTGACTCTGGGGGAGAAGATAAATGGGCAAAATCCTTCAGTATCCCTTTAACGGTTATCTATCAACATGGATTTCTCTGATATTTGACCTAAAAGATGCCCATCTGTCTAAAATATTACCTCTAACCCTAGAAACACTGATCTTCTGTCTTCTGCAAACCCAATGTTTTCTATAACCTAGCTGTCCCTATATCCATTGAATTTTCCTAATTCCTAACAAAACTGTTATCTTGAGCTCTAATTTAATATAATAGCTCTAAGCTTTCAGCTCTTTTTCTTTATGTAGGCCTAAAAATCTGTTTAATATTAGGTCATGGTTAACCTTGTCCATTTCCTATTCTGTCATGTAGTGTATATGTTATGGGAATTAAATTTTAGATCATTGCATTCTGCCTCCTTTAGCACACTGTGTCACTGTCATTGTCTTGCTGTCATGACTCATGCCAGGCTTTGTCGGCATACTGTAGATAGGTTGCCTGTTTAGGATTATAAAAATCTTTGCGTTATTGTTTTTAGCTGTTGATGCGTGAGTGTTTAGATCAAAGAGCATTGTGCTTCACCAGAGCCTTCCTTTCTCTACTTTGGGCATCATGACTAGACAATTAACTTCAATCTGGGGAAAGTGTGTACTTGAAAAGTCAGAAGGCTCTACTTTGCATTGGTAATTGTGGAGTAGGACTGGGTTGTTTTTTTATTTTTATATTTTTTGTTTACCCCTTTTCCTCTTTGGCACCAGTTTTTAAATATTCTGTTTTTCACCCCCAGTGCATTCTCATAAATAGGTCCTAAGTCCTCGTCAAAAATCTCCTAGTTGGCAAGAAACAATATCTTGGTCTCCTTTTTGTAATCATGAGTAATGTGTACTCTTGAGGCTATTGACTAGGATGAGCAGTATTTTTCTGCCATCATATTTCACTCTGGCTAACCAGGTCCCTGAAGTGGATACATTAAAATCCTAATCAATATTCTTTGATATAGGTTTTCCAAGCACATTACCATGCTCTCAACTGACATTTAGGAAATCCAAAAAAAAAAAACTAATCATAACAGCTTTTCCTCCTCCATCTCTGATTTGTTGGTGGAAAATATTTGGATTTATGACGGGGCCATTTGTCCTTAGGGGATAACCAGGGAGCCTGGCTGCCTTATTAAGAATACCTCTGAGAAGCCATGAGAGAAGTCACATTTCCCTTAAGCTGTGTACTCATTGTACCTGGTGTCACTATGAATTTATATAAAGTGATAATTCTGGTGTGTTTATTCAATTATTTTAAAAGGGTGATAGGCTAGAAGTATCCTATCTTGCTGTGAAAGAAAAATGCTACAATTTTGTAATGTTTTTTTGTTGTTTTTTTTTGTGTGAATCTGGCAACATTGTCGATCAGTCAACATCCCAAAAAATGCTGGTAAGTTTCTCGATAACAGCCACCTGATTGTTGCACTTTTGTGATGTACGTCTTTTCTTTAATCCGTGTTTTATTTGACCAATACGCTGGCTCTCACTCATAATTGCACATCATGGACCTGGGTCTACTGGTCACTTTCATATTTCCCACCCTAATGTGTGTGTTTGTGTGTGTGTGTGTGTGCGCGCCAGACCTGGGTTGAAATACGATTTGTTCTCTTTCAAACACTTTAGCTGTGCGTGATTGAGCTTGTCTGGTGCAATAGTAATGATGGAGTAGGACTAGTCCCAAAAGTGTAAACTACGCCCATTTGACACTCCAGGCAGTCTCAATCAAATTCTGAAAGTATTTGAAAGAAATCAGATGTGCCTACTATTTGAACCCAGGTGTCGTGTGTATGTGTGTGTGGTGTGTGTGTGTTAGTGCATGTGGTGGAGGTTGGAAGGTGGTTCTAAGGCCACTGCCGCTCAGCTCGTTGGATTTGGAAAGGAGCTCAAATTCCACATTGCCTGCTTTTCCAGGGTGCTCCCTCCTCCTTTCTGCACCCCTCTATCTAACTGCTTTACACCCTTTCACCTCTGCCAAGAGTCAATCACTTCTTGCTCTTCAATCATTCTATTTATTGTAGGCCTGTGACTTTCCTTTTTTTGATAATCATATGCGCATGTCTGGAAGCCTCCACCTGCATTTTGTCAATCAGTTCCTGTACTGTTTGTGATTTGGTCACTGTCCACTTCTCACTTCTTCTAGTCTTGACTAGGTCACATTCCTTGGTTAAAAACGAAACAAATAATTCCTCATTTTTAAGTGCTGTGCCGTCGTCGCTGCTCATGCTTTTTGTATTAATGCATTTCTTTCCTTGTGATTGCCTTCATCGAACACTGAATGATCCTATTATTAGTCAGCGCCCGGTTTCCCAAAAGAACTGAAGACCATTCATTGCCTTAAGATGCTTTTGGGAAACCGGGCCCTGATTTGATTTGGTTAATCTGTCGTGTTCTGGTGATTCAGTGATCATCCTCACTGTGTCTGAGTTGTGCAGTGGTCTTATTTTTTTCTTAATACCAGTGCATGAATGCTGCTGTTTCTTCCTCTCTCTCTGTCTGCAAGGTCAACTGTTGGTAGACTCATGGGTGGACAACTGTTATCTATGACACAGCTTTGTGTACACTAACGTTGTAATGCTTGGTTCACATAGGCATCATGTGATTTGGAATGGGCATACACAAACACATTTTTATGAATACACAGTAGATTCAAGCCTTCCTTAGTCAGCCTTTTAGCAACCTGTATGTTATGTTTTGTAAGGGGTGTAGTTGAGGGACAAACTCTGTTTTGACTAGCTCAATGTTTACATTTCACATTCATTTGATGTATGTTGGAAGTCATATTTCCCTTTTCTCCTTTATTTTCAGAGGTAAGCTCGGTCAGTGTGTGACTTGCATAGATAGGGCAGTTGTTAGTGCTAAGCGATGAACCACTTCTTTTGTGGGGTGGGGGGCTATTAAACAACTAATTGACCAACGTCTGTTAAAACTCCTTGAATTCCATTTAGTTGAGGTTTTTTGAGAGACAAACTTGCTGTTTCTCTGGAGAGAAATCAAATAATTCACGAGAGAAATCAAGTCAAGAACTGTGGGAAGCTGGGCTGAAGGGAGTTGTAGTTTTCATTAAGCAAATATTCAACCTAGTTCTGCTCAGGAATGTGGTACTGACCATAACCCATTGCGCCTGTTCTTTCCATCTTGGATGGCGATAGATATACTTTTATGCCTGCTACGTTAGATTAAATGGCAATTGAATGTTCACTATTTTTTTGCCTTTGGAATTTCCATTAATGCATTTAATGTATAAATAGATTTATTTTTTAATAATCAAACCGATCCAACTTCAAAAAGCACTAGTTGTTGTTTTGGGGTGGACTATAGCCTTTCTGAGCTTGCATCCTTCCACCATTTACCTTGACTGCAATGAAAACACACAGACCACCTAGTGTATACAGTTTGCTTCCAAAGCATAATCAGCCATTCACTCACTCTGGCTCCCTAAAGGCAGTGTGTTCTGAGGTGCATTGACTCTGAGCTCTGTGTGTCTAATAACATGTCCTCTCTTCCAGTCCACCCCACTGCACCTGGCGGCTGGTTACAACCGCGTACGCATCGTCCAGCTACTGCTGCAGCACGGGGCAGACGTCCATGCCAAGGACAAAGGGTAAGACAATTCTGAAATAGACTGAAATAGTGAATCATATTAGGAGCCATTACCCTGTTTCCTCGTCTAAGACCCATTCTCAGACATTTTCACAGCTGAGAAAGTCAACCATATTGTCATGGTGATAGAATATGTTAATTTGTAGACCTTGAAATGAATGATGATCATTCAATTAAAAGGCTGTATATTTGTCATACAGTGGCCTGGTCCCTCTTCACAACGCCTGCTCCTATGGACACTTTGAGGTCACAGAGCTTCTTCTCAAGGTAAGGGTACTATAGACCTGTTATTGAAACCCCGCTTTAATTCGACTTTTAGAATGTCGAATCCTTTTATTGATGGAGAATGACTGATTAACTCATCTGTGTGTTTACAGCATGGAGCGTGTGTGAATGCCATGGACCTGTGGCAGTTCACCCCTCTCCACGAGGCCGCATCTAAGAACCGTGTGGAGGTGTGTTCTCTGCTGCTTAGCCACGGGGCCGACCCCAACCTGCTCAATTGCCACAGCAAGAGTGCCGTGGACTTGGCCCCCACCCCTGAACTCAAAGAGCGGCTCACCTGTGAGTTCTGCTGGGAGACATGCATACACACACACACCCACCTTATACATGTTAACAAATAAGAAAAACATACTTATATACACACACACACACACATAACTCCCTATTCACAAAGACTATAGACGGCACACAACACACTCTCACACGCTTTCTAAACTGAAGATAATGCCTGCCTGAGCACTCAGATCTTCTCACATTAATGTCAATATCCTCTTTCTACCATCCAGATGAGTTTAAAGGTCATTCGCTGCTCCAGGCAGCTCGGGAGGCAGACATGGCCAAGGTGAAGAAGACTCTGGCTCTGGAGATCATTAGCTTCAAACACCCACAGACCAACGAGACAGCCCTGGTGAGATCCATTCTCCTTCTGGCTAATGCTCAATGTTACAGTGCTGACACCTAACATTATCTCATAATATACAGCTATGGATGTGTCACAAATGGCAAACTATTCCTTTAGTGCACTACTTTTGAAAAGTGGTCCGCGGTCAAAAGTTGAGCACTATATAGGGGACCGGGGTGCCATAATATTTATGCAAAACCTGAAGGATTTTGCATAAACCATGTGATGGATTCATGGAAGGAGTTGTCCCTCTGTTTCAGCACTGTGCCGTTGCTTCCCCTCACCCCAAACGGAAGCAGGTGACCGAGCTGCTACTGCGTAAAGGTGCCAACGTCAACGAGAAGAACAAAGAGTAAGACACCATTAAAACTCAGAGACCATGTATCAGTGTTTCTCCTACCACTATAAGATGCCCCTCCCCCCACCAAAAATACTTTGGTACCTATTGGTTTCAATTGAGAGTGTTGGGGTTTTTGGGACCTTTGCACGCCATCTGGAAACACTGCCATATGCATTCATATAGCACCTGAGTGAGGTACGAATGGTTGTCTCTGTCTCTCATCCTGTCTGTAGCTTCATGACGACTCTGCATGTAGCGGCTGAGAGAGCACACAACGACATCCTGGACGTGCTGCAGAAACATGGAGCCAAGGTGAACACTGCAGGGTCTCACTATTACCATATCATTTAATGTACCTTTTCATCTAGCTCTCTTCTCTCTCTCACTTGCTCCCAGCCTCTATCTGATAACGTGACTCAAAATATTTTATGAAATAAATGTATCATATTTAGCTGTGAGTATGTTGCTGTTTGAGTGACTGGCTCTTCCCTCTGGTCATCTCCCTCCCTCCAGATAAATGCGGTGGACACCCTGGGGCAGACAGCCCTCCACAGGGCAGCCCTGGCGGGCCACATCCAGACGTGCAAGCTACTGCTGAGCTACGGGGCCGACCCGGCCATCGTCTCCCTGCAGGGCTTCACTGCCTCACAGATGGGCAACGAGGCCGTGCAGCAGATCCTCAATGGTACAGCAGTAGAGCGTCTTGGTTAAATACAAAGATTATTTTTCATATTCTTCTATCTGGGACCACCCATACGTAGAATGTATGCACACATGACTGTAAGTCGCTTTGGATAAAAGCGTCTGCTAAATGGCATATTATTTTTTATTATTACATTGTGATTGACAATGTTGCTTGTGTGGATGTAAGATGCATGGCTGTAAATTCTAGGCTATGCCAATCAATGTTGGAAAGTTAGCAAGATGTATAATAGAGAAACTATTGATTTATGTTGCTCATACATCTTAGTGTTTTTTAAAACGTTTTATCTCTCTGTATGTTATTTAACAATGTTGGTCTCTTTCATACAGAAAATATTCCAACTCGTAACTCTGATGTCGACTACCGGTTTCTGGAAGCCGCCAAGGCTGGAGATTTGGACACTGTGCAGGTAAGCTGATCAGCTACATTGTCTCCGGTTCGTGAGTTCAATCCCGTTACATGCATCAACGGTGCTCTACATACCACCACGAATCCAAGATGTCTCCCTCAATCCTCTCATGCTTGATCTTCTGTCTGTGTGTTGTAGCAACTCTGCACTCCTCAGAACGTGAACTGTCGGGACCTGGAGGGTCGTCACTCTACCCCTCTGCACTTTGCTGCAGGCTACAACCGTGTGGCCGTGGTGGAGTACCTACTACATCACGGAGCTGACGTACATGCTAAAGACAAAGGGTACGTGTCGTCCACCCTAGGAGGACAATGTAGCTTAGCGGTGAAAGCGTTGGGCGAGTAACTGAAAGGTTGCTGGTTCGAAACCCTGAGCCCGGCAAGCAAAGAATTATGTCTGATCTTGTCTCGTTCCTTGAGCAAGGCATTTAACCCTATGGATAAGAGCGTCTGCTAAATGGTTAAAATGTTAATGTATTATCTTGGTCTGCCTGTTTTTACAAGACTGTGGCTTTTGCATCAGTCTATAAAAAGGCTTTCATTCTGTTTTGAAAAAGTCTTTATCATTGGATTTTATTTTGCATTAAATACACACGGTACTCGAAACTTTCAATGATTTGAAATGCATCATTTATAGGATCTCTGTTCCTTCGGTGGTGTAACTAGTTAGCCTCTTCTGTATGTCCTGCAGTGGTCTGGTGCCCCTCCACAACGCCTGCTCCTACGGTCACTATGAGGTGGCTGAGCTGCTGGTGAGACACGGGGCATCGGTGAACGTAGCTGACCTCTGGAAGTTCACCCCGCTCCACGAGGCTGCCGCCAAGGGCAAATACGAGATCTGCAAACTGCTGCTCAAGGTTAGTCTTCCCGTGCCTCTTCTGAAATGATCAGCACCAAATGGCCTGAGGCTACAAGGAGGCATTTTATATAGTCAAAACAGGGAAATATGTATAGCTATAAGAGATTTTCTACAATAGAACAAACTATTGAACTATGAGATGTTTGTATGTATACTTAACAATATGTAAAGTCTTGGTCCCATGTGTCATGACCTGAAAAAAGATCCCAGAAATGTTCCATGCGTACAAAAAACGTATTTCGCTCAAATGTTTGGTACACATTTGTTTGCATCCCTATTAGGGAGCATTTCTCCTTTGCCAAGACAGTCCATCCACCAGACAGGTGTGGCATATAAGAAGGTGATTAAACAGCATGATCATTACACAGGTGTCCCTTGTGCTGGAGACAATCAAAGACCACTCTAAAATGTGCAGTTTTCACACAACACAATGCCACAGGTGTCAATTTGCTTTTGACTGCAGTTGGGCATCGTAACCGACTTCAGAGGGCAAATACTCACCTTCGATGGCCACTGGCATGCTGGAGAATTGTGCTCTTCACAAAGGAATCCCAGTTTCAACTGTACCTGGCAGATGATAGATGTGGTGTCATGTGGGTGACTGGTTTGCTGATTTCATTGTTGTGAACAGAGTGCCCAATGGTGGTGGTTGGGTTATGGTATGGCATAATCTACGGACAACAAACACAATTAATTTTATTGACATTTGAATGCACAGACAAGGTCCTGAGGCCCATTGTCGTGCCTTTCATCCACCGCCATCACCTCATGATTCAGCATGAACAATGCACCATGTTGCAAGGATCTGTGCACAATTCCTGATTGCTGAAAAATGTCCCAGTTCTTCCATGGCCTGCATCTCACCAGACATTTCACCCATTGAGCATGTTTGGGATGCTCTGGATCAATGTGTACAATGGTGTGTTCCAGTTCCCAACCACTTCAGTCATTGAAGAGGAGTGAGCCAACATTCCACAGGCCACAATAAAGTGGTGGTCAAACCAGACATCCACACCCCTACCTTTTTTAAGCTATTTGTTACCAACAGATGCATATCTGTATTCCCAGTCATGTGAAAACCATAGGTTAGGGCCTAATGAATTTATTTCAGTTGACTGATTTCCTTATATGAACTGTAACTCAATGACATTTTTATTGTTGCTTGTTTCGTTTTTATATTTTTGTTCCGTGTATATTTATGATGTTTCTCCAGCATGGAGCGGACCCCACCAAGAAGAACCGTGATGGTAACATGCCTCTGGACATGGTGAAGGATGGCGACACGGACATCCAGGACCTGCTGAGAGGAGACGCTGCCCTGCTGGACGCTGCTAAGAAGGGCTGTCTGGCCCGCGTCCAGAAACTCTGCAGTCCAGAGAACATCAACTGTAGAGACACACAGGGACGTAACTCCACCCCCCTGCACCTCGCAGGTACTGGACGTACCAGCCCTCAGAATCTATTCATGGAATCAAATCCATTTTATATTTTTATAAAGCACACTTTACATTAGCAATTGCCAGTGCTTTACAGTTACCCAGCCGAATCCCGTAATAGCAAGTAAAGCAGTGGAATCAATTCATTTAATAGCAAATGTGGAACCCACACACAGACGCTTATCTCCTTACATATAATTATGACAGGCAGATCATCAAACCCTGGGAATTTAGATCATTTGGAGCTATATTATTACTTAGACACATTACAGAAATATCTTTCATGTTGTCATCCTTCATGTTTCTCCCCTCCTGTAGCTGGCTACAACAACCTGGAGGTGGCGGAGTATCTCCTGGAGCACGGGGCTGACGTCAATGCGCAGGACAAAGGAGGCCTCATCCCCCTGCACAACGCTGCCTCCTATGGGGTGAGTTCGCGCCAAGTCTACATCAGGGCTTGGAACCCATTGTACATGCTGTATTTTTTTTTTTTTTTTTTTTTTGCATAGACAATGCATACAAAACACCTACCCTGTGACCTTCTGGCCTAAAATATGTAACAGCTTGGAGGATTTCTTAGAAGGTATTGTATGCATTGTTTAGGTTACAAAACTATACAGGACAGGAGAAAACACCCACAATGTGAAAGTGACCTTGTGGAAAGCTTAGATATGTAAGAGCGGGCATGTCATGATTAAATTGTGTTGCTGATCTCCTCTCATGTCTCATCTGCTACTTCTATCTTCTCTGCTCCTCTCCGCTGTCTCTCATCTACTCCTCTCCTGTCTTTCCTCTTCCTCTCTTACAGCACGTGGACATTGCTGCCCTTCTGATAAAGTTCAACACATGTGTGAACGCTACAGATAAATGGGCCTTCACCCCGCTCCACGAAGCAGCTCAGAAGGGCCGTACCCAGCTGTGTGCTCTGCTGCTGGCCCACGGAGCAGACCCCACCATGAAGAACCAGGAGGGACAGACCGCACTGGACCTGGCTACGGTAAAACATCTTGCTCCCCTACTGTTAAAGCAGTTAGCAATGCCACAAAATCAAGTGTTTTTTGCTGTAAATGGCAGGCATTTGCTTGAATTATGATATGCTTACCATTTTTTCCCCATCTACAGTGCATTCGGAAAGTATTTAAACCCCTTGACTTTTTCCACATTTTGTTAGGTTACAGCCTTTTTTTTAAAAAAAAAATGTATTTATTATTTTTATTGTTTGTTTTTCTCATCAATCTATACACATTACCCCATAATGACAAAGCAAACACTGTTTTTTAGAAAGACCCTTTACTCAGTACTTTGTTGAAGCACCTTTGGCAGTGATTACAGCCTCGTCTTCTTGGGTATGACGCTACAAGCTTGGTACACCTGTATTTGGGGAGTTTCTACCATTCTCCTCTGCAGATCCTCTCATGGTCAGGTTGGATGGGGAGTGTTGCTGCACAGCTATTTTCAGGTCTCTCCATAGATGTTTGATCAGGTTTAAGTCCAGGCTCTGGCTGGGCCACTCAAGGACATTGAGACTTGCACCTTGGTGCCAGGTTTCCTCCAGAGGTGACACTTGGCATTCAGACTAAAGCGTTCAATTTTGTTTTCATCAGACCAGAGAATCTTGTTTCTCATGGTCTGAGAGTCTTTAGCTGCCTTTTGGCAAACTCCAAGCGGGCTGTCATGTGCCTTTTACTGAGGAGTGGCTTCTGTCTGACCACTCTATCATAAAGGCCTGATTGGTGGAGTGGTGCAAGGTGGTTGTCCTTCTGGAAGATTCTCCGATCTCCACAAAGGAGCTCTGTCAGAGTGACCATCGGGTTCTTGTTCACCTCCCTGACCAAGTCCCTTCTCCCCCGATTGCTCAGTTTGGCCAGATGGCCAGCTCTAGGAAGAGTCTTGGTGGTTCCAAACTTCTTTCATTTAAGAATTATGGAGCCCACTGTTTTCTTGGGGACCTTCAATGCTGCATAAATGTTTTGGTACTCTTCTCCAGATCTGTGACTTGACACAATCCTTTCTCGGAGCTCTACGGTCAATTCCTTCGACCTCATGGCTTGGTTTTTGCTCTGACATGCCATTTCAACTGTGGGACCTTATCTAGGCTGGTGTGCCTTTCCAAATAATGTCCAATCAATTGAATTTATCACAGGTGGAATCATCAAGTTGCAGAAACATCTCAAGGATGATTAATGGAAACAGGATGCACATGAGCTCAATTTCGAGTATCATAACAAAGGCTCTGAATACTTATGTAAATAAGTTATTTCTGTTTTATTTGTAATAAATTGACATTTCTAAACCTGTTTTTGCTTTGTCATTATGGGTGTGATTTAAAAAAAATATATATATATGTGTGTGTGTGTGTGTGTGTGTGTGTGTGTGTGTATTTATATAAAAATCATTTTTAAAATAAGGCTGTAACGTAACAAGATGTGGAAAAAGTCAACAAGTCTGAATCATTTCTGAATATATATATATATATATATATATATATATATATATATATATATATATCCTATTCTATTTTAGGGATTATGCCAACAATTTGAGCCCCTTCTCACCCGTGACTTCTCTCTCAAATTATGTCCCCCTCTTTCAGGCTGATGACATCCGTGCCCTGCTGATGGATGCCATGCCCCCGGATGCCCTGCCCAGCTGCTTCAAGCCCCAGGCCACGGTGGTCAGTGCAGGCTCGGTCATCTCCCCAGCCTCCACTCCCTCTTGCCTGTCTGCAGCCAGCAGCATCGACAACCTGACTGGGCCCCTCAACGAGCTCGGGGCCACAGGGACCTCCGGAGTGGCCGACGGGGCCGCAGGCTCCGACAGGAAGGAGGGTGAATGTGAGTATAGATGAAGAGCCTGGGTCGAAACTGAGCTGGGTTTTAGCAAGCAGCTGATATTCTACTAGTTTTGGTAGAATATGGTTGAAATCTTATTCAGTACAGATGAATCAGTCATTTTACTCACATGCTGAATTTGCTCTTGTGGTGTTTGTATTCCAGTGGCGATGTTGGACATGAACATCGGTCAGTTCCTGAAGAGCTTGGGTCTGGAGCATATAAGGGAGATCTTTGAGAGAGAACAGGTGAGTGTTCATTGATTTGGGTTTCATGTGATCATTTTTAATTTAATAGGGCTTCTAATTAGTCTGATATTTTATCTATCTTTGACCCTCTTGGAGTAGCTGTTGTCATGTCACAGTTCAGGATCCCTGCTCTGTACGAAATGTCCTGTTCTTTCCCAGATCTCTCTGGATGTGCTGGCTGACATGGGTCACGAGGAACTGAAGGAGATTGGGATCAACGCTTACGGCCACCGACACAAACTCATCAAGGGAGTGGAGAGGCTGCTGGGGGGACAACAAGGTCAGGACATTCCCAGAGAAATCTCTGAGGCGCTGATGTGATGTTTCCCATTTATTGTTGCATCAAATACTTCCCAGACTTTTCTTCCTATTCCTGGAATGGAGATTCTCTATTGAAAGTTGTTTGTAGTTCAGGATTAGGCCCAATATGTGTCTGGTATACTTGCCCTTAAAGTATAGGTGAAAAACCACCCCAATATATAACCAAGTATGAGTGTGTAACAGGTGCTTTGTTTGTTCTCCAGGTGCCAACCCGTACCTGACATTCCACTGTGCCAACCAGGGCACGGTCCTCATCGATCTAGCCCCTGACGACAAAGAGGGCCAATCAGTGGAGGAGGAGGTGGGTACAGACAGATGTGTGTGTGTGTGTCAAATCAAATGTTATTTGTCACGTGCTGAAAATGTTTACTGTGAAATGCTTATTTACTAGCCCTTAACAAACAATGCAGTTCAAGAAATAGTTACGTTTATTTTAGTAAATATTTTCTAAAGTATTTTTTAAAATTACATAACATAAACGATGCTATATACAGGGGGTACCATTACCGAGACAATTTGTGGGGGTACAGGTTAGTCGATGTAATTTGTACATGTAGGTAGGTGTAAAGTGACTATGCATAGATAATACACAGCGAGTAGCAGCAGTGTAAAAACAAAGGGGGGGTCAATGTAAAAAGTCTGGGTGGGCATTTGATTAATTGTTCAGCTGTCTTATAGCTTGGTGATAGAAGCTGTTAAGGAGACTTTTGGACCAAAACTTGACTCTCCGGTTCTACTTGCAGTTTGGTAGCAGAGACAACAGTCTATGACTTGGGTGCTGGAGACTTTGACAATTTTAGGGCCTTCCTCTGAAACCGCCTAGTATATAGGTCCTGGATGGCAGGAAGCTTGGCCCCAGTGATGTATTGGGCTGTACGCACTACCCTCTGTAGTGCCTTATGGTCAGATGCCAAGCAGTTGCCATACCAGTGAAGATGCAGCCGGTCAGGATGTTCTCGATGGTGCAGCTGTAGAACCTTTTGATGATCTGGGGACCCATGCCAAATCTTTTCAGTCTCCTGAAGGGGAACAAGTGGCGTTGTACCCTCTTCACGACTGTGATAGTTTGTTGGTGATGTGGACACCAAGGAACTTGAAACTCTCCACTACAGCCCCTTTGATGTTAATCGGCCATCCTTATCCTGTTGTCCACTAGCATCTCCATTGTCTTGCTCACAATGAGGGAGAGGTTGTTGTCTTGGCACCACACTGCCAGGTCTCTGACCTCCTCCCTATACACTGTGACATCGTTGTCGGTGATCAGGCCTACCACTGTTGTGTCGTCAGCAAACTTAATGATGGTGTTGGAGTTGTGCTTGGCCTTGCCGTCGTGGGTGAACGGGGAGTACAGGAGGGGAATAAGCACTCACTCCTGAGGGGCCCCAGTGTTGAGGATCAGCCTCGCATGTGTGGGGTTGCTTATTCTTTGGGGGCAACCCATCAGAAAGTCAAGGATCCAGTTGCAGAGAGAGGTGTTTAGTCCCAGGGTCCTTAGCTTAGTGATGAGCTTTGAGAGCACTATGGTGTTGAACTCACAGAGGTGCTCTTTTTGTCCAGGTGGGAAAGGGCAGTGTGGAATGCGTTTGACAAATTATGTGGACACCTGCTCGTTGAACATCTCATTCCAAAATCCTTGGCATTAATATGTATTTTCACCCCCCTTTGCTGCTATAACAGCCTCCACTCTTCTGGGAAGGCTTTCCACTAGATGTTGAAACATTGCTGCATTGCTTCCATTCAGCCATAAGAGCATTAGTGAAGTTGGGTACTGATGTTGGGCGATTAGGCCTGGCTCGCAGTCGGTGTTCCAATTAATCTCAAAGGTGTTCGATGAGGTTGAGATCAGGGCTCTGTGCAGGACAGTCAAGTTCTTCCACACTGATCGACAAACCATTTCTGTATGGACCTTGCTTTGTGTAAGGGGCATTACCATGCTGAAACAGGAAAGGGCTTACCCCAAACTGTTGCCACAAAGTTGGAAGCACAGCATCATCTAGAATTGTATGCTGTAGCATTAAGTTATACGTTCCCTTCACTGGAACTAAGGGGCCGAATCATGAAAAACAGCCCCAGACTGTTTATTCATCTGCCACCAAACTTTACAGTTATGCATTTGGGGCAGGTAGCCTACTCCTGGCATTTTGTAGAATAATAATGAAGAAAAAAACCTGGAATGAGTAGTTGTGTCCAAACCTTTGACTGTGTGTTATTTATCACACACACACACACACACACACACACACACACACACAGACAGTACCAGTCAAAAGTTTGGACACCTTCTCATTCCAGTTTTTTTTTCTTCATTATTATTCTACAAAATAAAAATAACGAGATCAAAACGATGAAATAACACATATGGAATCATGTAGTAACTAAATAAGTCTTAAACAAATCAAAATATATTTTATAGTTGAGATTCTTCAAAGTAGCAGCTCTTTGTCTTTGACAGATTTGCATTCTCTCAACCAGCTACACCTGAATTGCTTTTCCAACAGTCTTGAAGGGGTTCCCACATATGCTGAGCGCTTGTTTGCTGCTTTTCCTTCACTCTGCGCTCCAACTTATACCAAACCATCTCAATTGGGTTGAGATTGGGTGATTGTGGAGGCCAGGTCATCTGATGCAGCACTCCATCACTCTCCTTCTTGGTCAAATAGCCCTTACACAGCCTGGAGGTGTGTTGGGTCATTCTGCTGTTGAAAAACAAATGATAGTCCCACTAAGCGCAAACCAGATAGGATGGCGTATTGCTGCAGAATGCTGTTGAAGCCATGCTGGTTAAGTGTGCCTTGAATTCGACAATAAATCAATGAGTGTCACTAGCAAAGCACCATCACACCTGCTCCTCCCTTCTTCACGGTGGGAACCACATATGCGGAGATCATCCATTCACCTACTCTGCGTCTCACAAAGACAAGGCGGTTGGAACTGAAAATCTCAAATTTGAACAGTTGATGTTGAGATGTCTTACTTGAACTCTGAAGCATTTATATGGGCTGCAATTTCTGAGGCTTGGCTCAAATGCATTAAGAAGGCAAGAAATTCCACAAATTTGTAACAAGGCACACCTGTTAAGTGAAATGCATTCTTGATGACTACCCCATGAAGCTGGTTGAGAGAATGCCAAGAGTGTGCAAAGCTGTCATCAATGCAAAGGGTGGGTACTTTGAAGTATCTCAATTAGAAAATATATTAAGAATTTTTTTATAACACTTTTTGGGGAAGAGGGGTTATTACATGATTCAATATGTGTTATTTATAGTTTTGATGTTTTCACTATGATTCTACAAGTTAGAACATTTGTTGAAAATAAATTACAACCCTGGAATGATTAGGTGTCCAAACCTTTGACTGGTACTGTCAAAGTATTCATGTTTAATATGTGTAGCCTAGAAAATAGCCCCCCAAAAATTAAAGCATCTAATCACCAATTGCATTATTTCCTTCCAACTATTGACTTTTTTCCCCCAATTGCAACCAGTTGTGCCCCAAAACATTTACAACAAGGTCATATTGACATTTTTATAAAAATGTTTTATTTATTTTACAATTTCATGCTGAAACCCTCATATTTTACAGCAATGGTAGTCATTAAGTTGATTGTTTTATATTTAGGATGTTATTCAGTTTTTCCTTTATTTAAATTTATTTTTAAAAACATGTTAAACAGGGGGCCAGAGATAAGACGCCTCTTATCTAAAGTACCCGGAAACGCCACTAGATGTCGTCGGGAAAAATATATATATATTCCTTGATGGTTACCAAAATTCTAATAGTTTCTGATCATATACCCTCCCTTTGCAACTCTACTCAAGGGTGAAAGAGTGCCATGTTTGGAGAAATGTAATGAAATCCTGTGCTTTTTAAGACTAACTTTATTTTTTCTTCTCTCTGCTCAAGATGCAAAGTAGCATCAGAGAACACAGGGATGGAGGGAACGCAGGAGGGGTGTTCAGCAGATACAATGTCATCAAGGTCAGCTTTACATTCAATTACAGTACTACACACTCTACCATCTACATTTGCTCATATGATGGATCTCTTTGAGATAGAAATACACCCATCTTTACTTTGGTACTACCCTTGATCACAGTTATTGGTTGGTAAGAATCCACTATGGTTTCAGGAACTCGGGCAGTGTTAACAATCCCATCTTCTGAAAAGGAAGTAATATTAGAAGTCCTCACTATTGCTTCTCTAGTTGATTCCTGTCTGTGTGTCCATGCAGATCCAGAAGGTAGTCAACAAGAAGCTGCGGGAGCGATACACACACCGCCAGAAGGAGATATCGGACGAGAACCACAACCACCACAATGAGCGCATGCTCTTCCATGGTAACAAGACATATTCATATTAAAACCGGTTTTATTTATTTTTTACCACGCTCCTTGTTATTTCTTAATGGCAATAATGTCTTCACTGATCATCACTGGATAAATGTTAACCCTGTTTATCATTTATTTTTAGCAATGTCAATTTCAATCGTATTTGACATTGTTCTCGTTTCATGTTTTTTGGTTCTCCAGGTTCTCCGTTCATAAATGCCATCATCCACAAAGGTTTTGACGAGCGGCATGCGTACATCGGAGGGATGTTTGGAGCAGGGATCTACTTTGCTGAGAACTCCTCTAAGAGTAACCAGTATGTTTATGGCATCGGGGGCGGCACCGGATGCCCCACTCACAAAGACCGCTCCTGTTACCTGTGCCACAGGTGAGACATGATCTATAGAAAGAACACATTTAGGTGCATTTAAGGCTTTACTACTCTTAACTCATGAAAAGAGAGCACTTGATGACTCGAGAGCATTCTATACCACTGTTGCCAAACTAGTGCCCCTCAATCAATTAATCAATCAATTCCGGCTTTCATCAGAGATTTGTTAATTGTGAAACATAATTTGACGCCTCTTCTCCCTGTTCTTTGTGACCTTCAGGCAGATGTTATTCTGCCGTGTAACCCTGGGGAAGTCCTTCCTCCAGTTCAGTGCCATGAAGATGGCCCACGCCCCCCCTGGACATCACTCTGTGATTGGCCGGCCCAGCGTCAACGGCCTGGCCTACGCAGAGTATGTCATCTACAGAGGAGAGCAGGTGAGATTTCAACTCCATTCAATACAACTTTAATTATACCCGAAGGCAATTCCAGACATTATGGAAACAGATTAAGCCTCGAACTGGACTAAAAAGCATCCACAATGGAAAATAATTTGTACTCCATTACACTGAACAAAAATATAAACGCAACACGTAAACTGTTGGTCCCATGTTTCATGAGCTGAAATAAGATCTCCCTGAAATTTTCCATAAGAACAAAAAGGTGTTTCACATATTTTGTGCACATGTTTACATCCCTGTTAGTGAGTGTTTCTCCTTTGCCAAGATATCCATCCACTTCACAGGTGTGGCATATCAAGATCTGATTAAACGGCATGATCATTACACAGGTGCACCTTGTGTTGGGGATAATACAAGGCCACTCTACAATGTGCAGTTTTGTCACACAGCCCGATGCCACAGATGTCTAAAGATTTGAGGGAGTGTGCAATTGGCATGCTTAATGCAGGAATGGCCACCAGAGCTGTATGTATGTTCATTTCTCTAAATCAATGTTGGAGGCAGCTTATGGTAAAGAATATGGCAGTACGTCTAACAGGCCTCAAAACCGCAGACCACATGTAAACGCGCCAGCCCAGGACCTCCACATCCTGCTTCTTCACCTGTGGGATCGTCTGAGACCAGTCACCTGGAGAGCTGATGAAACTGTGGGTTTGTGCAACTGAAGAAATTTTGCACAAACTGTCAGAAACCGTCTTGGGAAGCTCATCTGCGTGTGCGTCGTCCTCATCAGGGTCTTGATCTGACTGCAGTTCGGTGTTGTAACCTACTTCGGTGGGCAAATACTCACCTTTGATGGCCACAGGCACTGTGGAGAAGTGTGCTCTTCACAGATTAATCCTGGTTTCAAGTGTACTGGGCAGATGCAAATGGCTTGTATGGCATTCTGTGGGCTAGTGGTTTGCTGATGTCAACGTTGTGAACGGAGTGCCCCGCGGTGGGGTTATGGTATGTCAAGGCATAAGCTATGGACAACAAACACAATTGCATTTTATTGATGGAAATTTGAATGAACAGAGACACCGTGACGAGATCCTGAGGCCCGTTGTCATGCCACCATCACCTCATGTTTCTGCATGATAATGCACGGTCGCATGGATCTGTACACAATTCCTAGAAGCTGAAAATGTCCCAGTTCATGCATACTCGCCAGACATGTCACCCAATGAGCATGTTTTGGATGCTCTTGATCGACGTGTACGACAGTATGTAAGACAATGTGTTCCAGTTCCTGCCAATATCCAGCAACTTTGCACAGCCATTGAAGTGTACATGTTCTGTGGGCCCTGTGCTCTATGTCAGATGGCAAGAGAGATGAAACACCAGCTGTGTTGAGATTGAAAGGCAATCAATCCATTTGAGTTTTGGGGGTCTGTGCATACCTAATAAAAGAAGAAGAAAAACATTGATGGATTTATATTACATACAGTATCTGATGAATTCCAATTGAATAAGTCATGCATGGAATTTAGAATTGTAAGTCACTCTGGATAAGAGCGTCTGCTAAATGACTTAAATGTAAATGTAAGTGGGACAACATTCCACAGGCCACAATCAACAGCCTGATCAACTCGATGTGAAGGAGATTTTGCGCTGCACGATGCAATTGGTGGTCATGCCAGAAAGTGACTGGTTTTCTGATCCACTTCCTTACACTTTTTTTTTATTTTATTTTTTTTTTTTTAAAAGGCATCTGTGACCAACAGGCATATCTATATTCTCCAGTCATGTGAAATCCATAGATTAGGGCCGAATTCATTTATTTCAATTGACTGAATTCTTTATATGAACTGTATATCTATAAAATTGTTGCGTTTAATATTTTAGTTCAGTGTATTTGCTCTTCTCATTGGCTTCTGTCCCATGTGTGTTTGCAGGCCTACCCAGAGTATCTCATCACCTATCAGATCCTTAAGCCGGAGAGTACGGCCGCGTCTGCTGCAGGAGCGGAGCAGAAGTCTTAGTCTGGCACCACCAGACCAATCTCACACAGTTACTGTATACAGTCCTCCTGACCCACAACACACAAGACTGAGGCTTTTTTGTGTTTTGTCTCTGTGCTTTTTTGTTTTATTGTAATGTCTAAACCTTTTTTTAAATTTCTTCACAGCCTGAGTTCCAGTTAAATTCTTCTTGTCCAGTAGAGTTAACAGTAGACTGCTCAGGCGACATATGAAGTATACTGTAATATATTATCTGCTTGTGGTGGTAGTTTTTCGGTTTCCTTTGCATTGGCTGCATGCATAGACAGACGCATGTATGTATAGCCCAATAGCGTGTGTGGGTTCCCCACTAGCTACCCCTGGAGAGGGTTGTAGAGATTCACCCTCTCATCTGCCCTACAGTGTCAGAATATTAACAATTCGCTACCATTCTCACCTTATCATGCCTTGTGACATGGAGAATTCCCTCTCTTCAACCCTGTTGTTTTCAACCAGAGTATGTAACCCCTGTAATACTGACCTGCCCCATCCATCCTTACATGCATACATACATACTATACATGACCAAAGGTATGTGGACACCTGCTCATCGAACATCTCATTCCAAAATCATGGGCATTAATATGGAGTTGGTCCCCACCTTTGCTGCTTTAACAGCCTCCACTCCTCTGGGAAGGCTTTCCACTAGATGTTGGAACATTGCTGCGGGGACTTGCTTCTATGCAGCCACAAAAGCATTAGTGAGGTTGGGCAATTAGGCCTGGATTGCAGTCGGGGTTCCAATTCATCCCAACTTTGTTCGATGGGGTTGAGGTCAGGGCTCTGTGCAAGCTAGTCAAGTTCTACCACACCAATCTCGACAAACCATTTCTCTATGGACCTTGCTTTGTGGATGGGGGTATTGTCATGCTGAAACAAGAAAGGTTCTTCCCCAAACTGTTGCCACAAAGCAAAAAGCACAGAATCATCTAGAATGTCATTGTATAGCATTAAGCATTAAGATTTGCCTTCACTGGAACCAAGGGGCCTAGCCCGAACCATGAAAAACAGCCCCAGACCTTTTTCCCCATCCACCAAACTTTACAGTTGGCACTATGCATTCGGGCAGGTAGTGTTCTCCTGGCATCTGCCGAACCCAGATTAGTCCGTCGGACTGACAAATGGTGAAGCCTGATTCATCAATCCAGAGAACGCATTTCTACTGCTCCAGAGTCCAATGGCGGCAAGCTTTACACCACTCCAGCCGACGCTTGGCAATGCACATGGTAATTTTAGGCTTGTGTGCGTGCGGCTGCTCGGCCATGGAAATCCATGTCATGAATCTCCCGATGAACAGTTCTTGTGCTGACGTTGCTTCCAGAGGATTTTTGGAACTCTGTAGTGTTTGTCTATGGAGATTGCATGGCGGTATGCTCGATTTTGTACACCTGTCAGCAACGGGTATGGCTGAAATAGCCAAATCCACTAATTTGAAGGGGTGTCCACATACTTCTACCAGTACACGCGTTTAATGGGAAGAGAACAATTATCTACTCACATTATTATTGTTATTATTATTGTTTATTGCACAAGAATAGATGTGAACTCCACATCCCGGATTGCCATGGTCTTATTCAAATCCATGTGTAAGGATTTGCACTTTTAAGTAGAAAACTATTTAAGTTATTTGAAATGAATTGCAAATGTTATGGGGGAGGGGGAGATGTATGTACAGGTTGTGTAAATGGATGTGTATAACTTGATGTTTTAACTATGTAATTTGAGTTTTATTGTAAATTAAGTCTAAATTCTGTTCTGGTCTTGATTCTCTCTACTTTTTGAATAAACATTATCCACGTAAGAGCAGTTTGCCAAGACTTTATTCACATGTTGGCTGATTATTCTCTACTGTTAGTAAAATAGTATTCAGTTACTTTAGAAAAACATTTGATACAAAACTCATAACAAATATTTGTTATACATGTTTTAGTTGTAGAGAAAAGTAATTACACAGAGCTGATCGATGACCCTTAAAAGCACACGTTTAAAGATACTTGAGGCATGGTTACCTTAAACAAATCCCAACAGCTTGAGCAGTTCAACACCTGATTAGTTATTGCAGCGCCATAGATAATACAAAAGTCATGTATTTAATAAGAAGCAAGTCAGAATGTTTTAAAGCTAGTTCCATTACTAAACAGTAGCTACAAGGGTTTTCTCCAATGAGTTTGACTCTTTGTCGAGTGTCCTCGTGGCTGGTGAAGGGTTAACGTCTTCTTGAGTCTGGCACTGGAGTAGGGACTAGAGTCGGGGTACTAGCTGGTCTCTAGGATTATGATAGGAGGCTGTACTTCAATAGTTGGAGATCAAGGGAACCTGTTTGCCTAGTATGGATTCATGGCAAAGACATTTGTGGAATAGGGATTCAAGCTATTTGGAAACTGGTTACAGGGGTTAGGGTATGAGGGGTCAATCTATATGTGACCTGGGGAAGAGTGTTCTGTAGCACGGGGAGTCCAGGTTTGTTTGCGATGTTTCCTCTGCTGACCAATCTTTGTCAGTATGGTACCTAGATCACGTAAGGGGATGGGGTCAGTGATGAGAATGTAAAACAATATCATGCCATGAAAATGAAATGTATATCTTTCAAACCCAACCACTATATGGTCTGGCTAGTGCAATAACACACAGCTTACCTCATAGCTCAAACCTCTGGCCTTCCTGACAAGTTTTTCTAACGAAACAAGTTTTAAAGGAGACTTTGAGACAGATGAATATGATAAAGACATTCAAAAGGTTATTGTGTATTTTGACTTACTGGAGCTGCCAGACGAAGATATAATGAACCAAGCAGCAAAATGAAGGTGTTCATACTGGACATTCACCTGTGAGACAATGATTGTTTATTGACAGATATGACTAGTTTTGCTAACTTAGCTTGAGCATTTCCAATTTCAAAGGAAAATCAAGCATTCCATGAATAAATCATGTCATAAAATCTTTAGTGAAAACTGATGAGAGCAGGCCTCATCAACATCGCTTTACCTTTGAAAAAAACGAGACGTGCCATTAATACAGGCAACGAGTGGAGGACAGAGGAACCTCTTAAAGAAGAAGTTACAGGTCTGTGAGAGCCAGAAATCTTGCTTGTTTGTAGGTGACCAAATACTTATTTTCCACCATAATTTGCAAATAAATTCATAAAAAATCCTACAATGTGATTTTCTGGATTTTTTTTTCTCATTTTGTCTGTCAGAGTTAGTGTACCTATGATGAAATTTACAGGCCTCTCTCATCTTTTTAAGTGGGAGAACTTGCACAATTGGTGGCTGACTAAATACTTTTTTGCCCCACTGTACGCTATACGTAAAGTTAGGGTCCAGTCAGTAAGAAGTTTAGCACTTACACCAGCGGGCCCCGTGGCAACAAATTAATAAAACCAAAAGCTTACCTTGACCTGGAAGAGTTCCAGTGCTGTGTTGGATAGTCATAGCCAGCTAGCTAACATAGCATCCCTCTGTTTGAGCAGGGTGTTTGAGTAAGCTAAACTAGCTAGCTGCATTTGCGAGCTAAGTAAGTGAAACTGAATGTGAAAAAAATGACAATCTCTATCTCTTCTTCATTTTGGAAAGAATGTATTTGTTAAAAACTGTTCAACTGTTGTCTTTCTCTCTCTTTGAGTCAACTAAACACCAGATTGTATGCACTGCAGTACTAGCTAGCTGTAGCTTATGCTTAAGCTTATGATCTCTGATCCTTTGATTGGGTGGACAAGATGTTGATTCATGCTGCAGGAGCTCTGAAAATTTGGAGGACGTCCTCTGGAATCTGTCATAATTAACGTGTAAGTCTATGGAAGGGGGTGAGAACCATGAGCCTCCTAGGTTTTGTATTGAAGTCAATGTACCCAGAGGAGGACGGAAGATAGCTGTCCTCCGGCTACACCATGATGCTACCCTACCGAGTGCTGTTGAGGCTACTGCAGACCTTCATTGCAGAATAGTGTGTTTTAATCAATTATTTGGTGACGTGATTATATTTAGTATAGATTTACCTAAAAAAGGATAACTTTTTAAATGTTTTACAATGTATAGGATGGTCCTCCCCTTCCCCCTCTGAGGAGCCTCCACTGCTCCTGTGTAAGCTGTAGCTCTGTAGTTAGCATTCTTTCAACACGCACTGTTAGTACTGCTGCAGCAAGTTCCATTCTTGGGATTGTCATCTGTTTCAACGGTGCTGCTCTTGCCTTTCCCATTATGAAAGCTAAATGCACGTGATCTTCAGAATTGGTCAGTCTCAGGTAGTTTATGTTGCAGTACCCTGATTCACTTGCATCACAGAAGTGGTACAGTTGGGCTGACTTGATCTGTCAAAAGTTATTTGGCTTGATGCACCTGTTGTTGCTGAAGGCCTCACTCTGCTGTAGGTCTACCAGCCATCTTTGCCATGATTGGATGTAGGCCTCTGGAATTTCATCATCCCATCCATAGTTAAGCTTACATAACTCCTGCAGGATGTGCTTAGAAATCCAAGCAGATTGTACACAGAACTAACAGTACACAGAATACCTCTCTCTCCTGGTAAAGGATTGATTATTCATGGCTACTTGAAACTTGAATGTTTCCTCTTCTACACACCACTGAACCCTCAGGGCTCATTCTAAAGGGAGGTGTTCTTTGTCTGAGTCGAGGTTCTTCAGCTCCTTGACTCTCTCTGCCTCTTGAATCAAGGCCAACACAGAGTGGTTTGTTGCTGATCCATTTCATCAAGCGAATTGTTTGCACAGTACTATGGCTTGCCCTTCAGTTGGTACAGACTTCAAGCAGTCATCTACATGGAAGTTGTCTTTGATGGTGTTAACTGCTTCAACTGAGAAGCTGCTCTTGTTATCCTGTGCAGTCTTCTTCAGAGCATAACTATCACACCTGGATGAGTCCCCAAAACATATGCACTGTCATCCTGTACTCAGTAAGACTCTGACTGACATCACTTCCTTAACACCTGTTAATCACCTTCCACAGTTCCATAAATGTTGGTGCTATTATCCCAATTAGCAGTTCAATGTCAATGTGAGATTTGAGATGACTGAACCTATACTTCTTTACTGCTTCTTGAGTGGGGATATGCTCTTTCATGACCAGGATTTCGCCTTGGGTGTACAACTCTGGTAGTTCAATGAATTCTTTACCTTCTAGACTGCATACTTCGAAGCCAGTCACAATGGAGCTGTTGACTGTTTTTTCTTGTCCCATAGTACGCAGAAAGATTCTGTTTTTTATCCTCCTTCACATGCAACATTCTTTTTAAAGCTTTAGTGCAGAAGCTTGCACTGCTTCCTGGATATAGGAAAGGGCTTTGTTCGAATTGGATACCTTCACCTGCACTGGTATGATGGGAAGAGGAGTAGTGTGGTTGCCAACCCGTGTTGCCTTGCATCTCCAGTGAGACCAGTACGCTGCTCATTGACGTTTTCTGTTTCTTTTCCTCCTTCACCTTTCCTGTAGCCTTCTTCCTTGTTTCTCTGTATGTGGATAATGTAGGTGGTACTGAATCTGTCTCCAAATCAGGACTTTAATTGTCTTTCTTCATATGCATGTATGTACTGAACTTCAAGTATTTTTTTTATGTTGCAAACAAAATTGCAGTTCAGATTAAAACTTGTCAGAACTCATTTTACACTATGTTGACATACAGTGTTGACATTATGTTGACATACAGTATACTGTATTGGATCTGACCCTTGTTAATAGATGAGCAAACAACTTCAGATGTTTCATGATTGTGATTTTGACTTCAGGACTTGTATATATGACATATTGCTTGGACAACAATGTTACCAACCTGTCCCAGATGTGAGGGCAGCCTAGATTACCCCACAGCAGAGAAATTCAGACGGATGAGGAACATAGCAGTACATGAAGAAAAACACCTTCTTCCAAACACCCCATGAAATAACTCATCTTACTCTCAACAGGTAAGTTTGTATTTTAGTCAAAATCACATAACATAATCCTCTTAATTCTGAGTGACAGCAATGTGACCATGGTCAGTTTCTATGGAATTAACTCTGGTATTTATAGCTGAGCTGAAATGATTGTGTTGATTTGACTCCAGGATCTTCAGGTGGATGGACCACTGCCCTTCCATGTGGAGGGCATCCTAACCCTGTGGGCAAAACTCTCTGTGCCCTCATTCCTCGCCATACATGTGCATGTATGAGCAAGGCCAGGCCAAACCAGGCCAGTGCCACCATCTCACATGGTTTGTGATGACAGTATAATCCACGTCTTACTGATACATTTGTATTATATTTCTCCAGATGGTATTTTCATACTGTACTGTTAAATCATCAATACCCTAGTGCTATTTTATTGATCTCCTTCTAGGTGTGGTGATGAGGATGAAGAAATTAAGGACATGTTCTGTTTAATTTGTAAATGCATTAAGACGTTTGAGGTGGAGTTCTCTAATATATTTAGAAATATTTAGAAATGTCACATTCAATAAGTAAAAGCTTTGTGATTTTTTTTTTTACCACCTCAAATCTTTTTTAAAGTTCATCAGACAGCGATAACATTAGAATGCTCATGTCCATGGACAATGTATTCACAAAGTCACTGACAACGCAAAGTTACCTTCAAATGTTTTATTGTCGCCAACACAAACTGATGAAAAGTGAATGAGTGAAACAACACTGTGGTGTTGATATTGATTGAGGTAATTCTGTGATGTACAGTACACCACATTCAGTACATTTTTCTAAATCAATTTAAGTGATTGGGTTGGTGCAGGCGTCATGCCCTTTTATTTAAGGGGGCATAGAATTACTTTCATAAAAAAATCATTTGTATGCAATTTCCCTCTTCAGTCGTCAGTAGGTGTCTCTGTCCAAGCCAGTAGGGATCCTTTGGCAGCACAAGTTCCTTTGTGGTAGACGTTTAGCAAGCTCCTGTTGAGGAGAGGGTATGAAAAAGGGGATCAGGTGGGGAATGAACTTCTAGAACATAGACCATCCAAAAAAAGCACTTTGTAATGACTTGATGTAAGAAGGGCTGTATTAATAAAAATGTAATTGGACACTTACCAGACTGCAGCACAGGCTCAAACTGTCCGGCCATGCAGATCTCCTCTTGCTTGGCGCGAATGCTCCTCTGGATGGTTGGGGGCAGGCCACGGGGGTTACGAGAGAAGATAAGGGAGTAACCATCCTCACAGCTTCCATCGTCCTTTAGGGTACGGCAGGCATAGGTGATGGCATAGTTTTCATAGTCGGTGTCAATCACCCAATAGTTGTCACCTGAGAAAAGAGGAGAGTATAGTTTGAGTCTCGAGGGTGGCTTACTGTTAGTTGTTAATGATGTGTCTCTGTGCCTGTAAGTGTATAGGCATATTGTCTATAAGGGTATATTGTGGTCTTGTAGTACTCTGTTGGTAGAGCATGGCGCGTGCCACACCAGGATTATGGTTTTCGCTTCTAGGGCCACCGACACATAAAAATGCATTCACGCATAACTAAGTCGCTTTGGATAAAGCGCTGGCTAAATGGCATATATATATATATATATTTATTCAGAAAATGTACCTCCGCTGGACAGATAGCTGGCCAGGCCCTGGTAGTTCATGAACATCTTTCCAGGGTTGGCAGAGTCAGGCACAGTGTACTGGGCAGCCATGTCAGCGCACACAACCCAGAATCTGAAGATGGATGTCAATGGTGGAAAAAGCTATTGTAAAATACAGTACCAGTCAAAAGTTTGGACACGCCTACTCATTCAAGGATTTTTCTTTATTTTTACTGTTTTCTACATTGTAGAATAATAGTGAAGACATCAAAACTATGAAATAACACACATGGAATCATGTAGTAACCAAAAAAGTGTTAAACAAATCAAATATATTTTATATTTGAGATTCTTCAATGACAGCTTTGCACACTCTTGGCATCCTCTCAACCAGCTTCAATTAACAGGTGTGCCTTGTTAAAAGATAATATGTGGAATTTCTTTCCTTCTTCAGAAGATAGCCCTATTTGGTAAAAGACCAAGTCCATATTATGGCAAGAACAGCTCAAATAAGCAAAGAGAAACGACAGACCATCATTACTTTAAGACATGAAGGTCAGTCAATCCGTAACATTTCAAGAGCTTTGACAGTTTCTTCAAATGCAGTTGCAAAAACCATCAAGCACTATGAGGAAACTGGCTCTCCTATAGGGAGGAGGTCAGAGACCTGGCCGTGTGGTGCCAGGACAACAACCTCTCCCTCAACATGATCAAGACAAAGGAGATGATTGTGGACCACAGGAAAAAGAGGACCGAGCACACCCCCATTCTCATCGATGGGGCTGCAGTGGAGCAGGTCGAGAGCTTCAAGTTCCTTCGTGTCCACATCACCAACAAACGAACATGGTCCAAGCACACCAAAAACAGCCGTGAAGAGTGCATTACAAAACCTATTCCTCGTCAGGAGAAAATATTTGCCATGGATCCTCAGATCCTCAAAAGGTTCTACAGCTTCACCATCGAGAGCATTCTGACTGGTTACATCACTGCCTGGTATGGCAACTGTTCTGCCTCCGACTGCAAGACACTACAAAGGGTAGTGCGAAGGGCCCAGTATATCACTGGGGCCAAGCTTCCTGCCATCCAGGACCTCTATACCAGGCTGTGTCAGAGGAAGTCCCTAGAAATTGCCAAAGACTCCAGACTCCTGTTCTCTCTGCTACCGCATGGCAAGCGGTACCAGAGCACCAAGTCTAGGTGCAAGAGGCTTCTAAACAGCTTCTACCCACAAGCCATAAGACTCCTGAACACCTAATCAAATTGCTACCCAGATTATTTGCATTGCCCCCCTTTTTGACACTGCTGCTACTCCCTGTTGTTATCATCTATGCATAGTCAATTTAATAACTCTACCTACATGTACATATTACCTCAACTAACCGGTGCCCCCACACACCAACTCTGTACCGGTACCCCCTTAATATTGTCTCGCTATTGTTATCTTACTGCTGCTCTTTAATTACTTGTTACTTTTATTTCTTATTCTTATCCATATTTTTTAAAACTGCATTGTTGGTTAGGGGCTCGTAAGTAAGCATTTCACTGTTTGGTCTACACCTGTTGTATTCAGCACATGTGACTAATACAATTTGATTTGATGAGGACCATCACAGGAAAGGAAGTCCTAGAGTTACCTCTGCGGAAGAGGATAAGTTCATTGGAGTTACCAGCCTCAGAAATAGGCAAATAACCGCACCTCAGACACGTCTCAACATCAAATGTTCAAAGGAGATTGCGTGAATCAGGCCTTTATGGTTGAATTGCTGCAAAGAAACCACTACTAAAGGACACCAGTAATAAGAAGAGACTTGCTTGGGCCAAGAAACACGAGCAAGGGACATTGGACAGGTGAAAATCTTTCCTTTGGTCTGATGAGTCTGAATTTGAGATTTTTGGTTCCAACCAACGTGTCTTTGTGAGACGCAGAGTAGGTTAACGGATGATCTCTGCATGTGTGGTTCCCATCATGAAGCATGGAGGAGGAGGTGTAACTGTGTTGGGGTGCTTTGCTGGTGACTCGTAGGTTATTTATTTAGAATTCAAGGCACACTTAAACAGCATGGCTACCACAGAATTCTGCAGCGGGACTATCAATAGTGGGACTTAGTGGGACTATCAATTGTTTTTCAACAGGACAATGACCCAATACACCTCCAGGCTGTGTAAGGGCCATTTGACCAAGAAGGAGAGTGATGAATCAGATGACCTGGCCTCCACAATCACCCGACCTCAACCCCATTGAGGTGGTTTGGGATGAGTTGGACCGTAGAGTGAAGGAAAGCAGCCAACAAGTGCTCAGAATATGCAGGAACTCCTTCAAGACTGTTGGAAAAGCATTCCAGGTGAAGCTGGTTGAGAGAATGCCAAAGATAGTGTACAAAGCTGTCATCAAGGCAAAGGGTGGCTACTTTGAAGAATCATGGTTACTACATGATTCCATGTGTTACTTCATAGTTTTGTAAAAAATTGTTTAAAAAAATAGTTGTAAAAAATTAATTGAGTAGGTGCGTCCTAATCTTGGTACAGTATATACACTGAACAAAAATATAAACACAACATGCAACAATTTCAAAGATTTTACTGAGTTTCAGTTCATATAAGGAAATCAGTCAATTGAAATAAATAAATTAGGCCCTAATCTACAGATTTCACATGGCAGGGAATACACATATGCATATGTTGGTCACAGATACCTTAAAGTAGGAGTGTGGATCAGAAATCAGTCAGTATCTGGTGTGACCACCATTTGCCTCATGTAGCACGACACATCTCCCTCGCATAGAGTTGATCAGGCTGTTGATTGAGGCCTGCGGAATGTTGTTCCACTCCTCTTCAATGGCTGTGCAAAGTTGCTGGATATTTGCGGGAACTGGAGCACGCTGTCGTACACGTCAATCCAGAGCATCCCAAACATGTTCAATGGGTGACATGTCTGGTGAGAATACAGGCCATGGAAGTACTGGGCCATTTTCAGCTTCCAGGAATTTTGTACGGATCCTTGCAACATTATCCGTGCATTATCTGTAAGGTTCTGATTTTCTATTCTTTTTCATACACGTGATCTATGGTTGTGAGGCCAGTTGGACGCACTGCCAAATTCTCTAAAACGATGTTGGACGCGGCTTATGGTAGAGAAATTAACATTCAATTACTTGGCAACAGCTCTGGTGGACCTTCCTGTAGTCACCATTCCAATTCCACACTCCATCAAAACTTGAGACATCTTTGGCATTATGTTGTGTGACAAAACTGAACATTTGTATTGTCCCCAGCACAAAGTGCACCTGTGTAATGATCATGCTGTTTAATCAGCTTCATGATATGCCACACCTGTCAGGTAGATGGATTATCTTGGCAAAGGAGAAATGCTCACTAATAGGAATGTAAACAAATGTGTGCACAACATTTGAAATAAATATGTTTTTTTGTGCATGGACAATTTCAGGGACCTTTTATTTCAGCTCATGAAACATGGGACCAACACTTTACATGTTGCGTTTATATTTTTGCTCAGTGTAGTTACTCATCACAGATACAGTACTAGAATACAATTACGAGCAACATGTACAGGTAAGCCTTATGTTTTCACTCCAACAAACTGAATGACTAGGGAATGGCACATTTCTAAGACTATTACCATTTCATCAGAAATAATCTCCAGCTCTCTTACCCGAACAATGTGACACGGCCCTTGGAGGAGGCAACCATGGAGCCGTCGTCACCGATGGTGTACTCCGCTGAGATGTTGTCCTGGAGGAACAGACCCTCAGGGTCCTTCTTCTGCAGAGCGTACCACTTCCCTGCGTACTGGACCGCACACGCATAAACAACAACAGGTTAGTTGAAGGGCCTTGCATGTAGGACTGTTGTAGCCTCGGCAATAATCATTTCCTGCATACTGGAGAGTGGCACAATATTTGTCTAACTGCGTACGGTAGTACTGGCACACATGAAACAGATAGATGTACTGCAACCTTGCAGGTAGGTCTGCTATAGACTACGTACTACACAACCTGTGTATTGTCGTCTGTACTCACTCTCTTGGGGTCAAAGTCCTCCTTGACTGTGAAGCTGTCCACCACACAGGAGGCAGCCCAGCTCTGCTCCAGACCCACCAGGAGCACGACCACCAGGGCGAGCATATGGAAATTCATTTCTAGAGGAGACAGAAATTCCACGAGTAGAATTGTATACGCATGTAAGAACAAATTAAAGTGACATTAGCATGTCTATTTTGATAGAGCACAATAGCTATTCCTCTCAATTGTTAACAATTCCAAATCATAGCTTGGTAAACTGACAAGCTGACTATGGTGGAACGTTTCAAAGTTTATCTCATCTTCTCTCAAAATGTCTCTACAAATTGGTCCCAGATAAAAACTATTTACAAACCATTTTATAAAAAATGTTAACGTTATAATATTTAACAAAGCCAAATAATCAGATAAATCTATATTAGCAACAACATTTGAACAATATTCCCATGAAAAGTTCAAAAATAACTTACCTGTAATGGAACAAAGCAAGTGGTGAAGTTTCAATGAAGTTGTAGGTATGTGTTTCTCTTCGACTGTGTTTGTCTTCTGTCTAGGATCCTTATATACCCAAGGAACAGACGAGCTCACTGATTATTTTCACATTCTGGTCCTAAATCTAGCACTAATCCAGTTAACTAAATCCTGTAAGCCGTTGAATTGTCCCATGCAGCACTGAAATGGCTTTATGTAATTGTATCAGTGGTGTATAATAGTCTAAACTCAAAGAAAGCACATGTCTAGGGAATTAGTTCACCTCAGCCAAGCCAAAGTACTGTTTACACATGAGAATGGCAATACTAGTGTATTTTAGGCTACAGAAGTGTATTGTTAGATAGTTCCTTATTGACATGCAAATTAAATGGAAATAAATTACACATGTATTTATCACCAGTTGCTATCACTTCCTTTTAACTGAATTTTAATAATATGAAGGATAAATAAAGAGGGACTGGATGTCAAGTTGGGGCAGCTGAAGTAAAAGTACCAATCAAACCTACCATTTACACAGGGTGCCCAATTCTGGTCTTATTGTCACTTATTGGTCTTTTGACCAATAAGAATAGCCCTGAAGAAGATCTGATGTAAAGAGATCTGATGTGATTGGTCAAAAGACCATTTATGGAAAAAATATCAGAATTGGGCTGCCTGTGTAAACGTAGCCATACTGTGCCTGTAAGCTACAGATGTGTGTCCTCAGTCCACTTGGTCAAGTTGTTTCAAAGACAATATTCTCTCACTCTGTATCAACTGTGGGTGGGCTACCATTGTTTTACCTGTTAAGTGAGCAAAATATAATATCCACAAATTACATTCATATATTCTTCCATGAAAGACCCCCACCAAAATCCATCAGAAATCATACAGATCGTGATTCCATAGAGATAAAGATGTTGTAATCACACAATTTTGTGTAAAGACCATACACCTTCAGCCAATATATTTGTGGTGCATAATATATTATTATGGGGGAATATATTATTGTTCAAAGTTGAATCAATGTCATGCTATCCAAATGTTATCATGTTATGTTATGCAAATCTGCATGCCAATCATTGAAATGAGAGCATGATCAGTAGTCCATAATAACTTGCCCAAGAATACATGTTGTAGGAATACACGTGTTATGAAATGTCAAGGTCTGTGTGGGACTTTATGTTCCTGCCCCTGGGTTAAGTCACATGGTCTGTTGCACCAGCTTGTTTCTGTAATCCCAGACAAAACGTTCTCGGGCAGGAGACTGCTGAAGCGCATTTCAAGATGTTTGTCAACACGAGGTTAAATGGGTGTCATGACCCTGTCATTTGAATATTTTCTCAGTGAGGAAGGCAATACATTGGAACACGTCCATTAATCATTTTTAATAGTGCACTATAGTTGATAATAGGTAGGATGATATACATAGTTGACAAATAAAGCTTTTGTCTCATGCTATAATTAACCACTTCTGTCATTGTTGCTGCTTATATTTAGATTGGGGATGAGCTTGAATTACTGTGGCTTGGCACCTTTGCCTTTCAGCCATGCCAACATAACACAAACAGTGAGTGTCAGGTCAGATGTTTGCTTCACCTGAAGTCAGTTGTTGGATCCACTCCAATCATGACAGCAGACAGACCACAGCCCCCGTATTCACGTGCATGGCCATGACAGGGAAGACAGTAAAGACTTTGTTTCTAATCAATATTTAATCATTTTTGTAATATCAGTTTCATAGTTTCTAAAAGTTTAGAAAGTACCCTAACATATATTTGAGTTGGCGGATGAAGATTTCTTAAGTGTAACTTTTTCTTATTCTATAATAAACTCAGCAAAAAAGAAACGTCCCTTTTTCAGGACCCTGTCGTTCAAAGATAATTCGTAAAAATTCTAATTACTTCACAGATCTGCATTGTAAAGGGTTTAAACACTTAAACAGTACTGACTGAAAAACGCCAAAAGAAAGATGCCCAGGGTCCCTGTTCATCTGCATGAACGTGCCTTAGGCATGCTGCAAGGAGGCATGAGGACTGCAGATGTGGCCAGGGCAATAAATTGCAATGTCCGTACTGTGAGTCGCCTAAGAGAGCACTACATGGAGATAGGACGGACAGCTGTGGCAGAACATGTGTAACAACACCTGCACAGGATTGGTACATCCGAACATCACACCTGTGGGACAGGTACAGGATGGCAACAACAACTGCCTGCCTTACACCAGGAACGCACAATCCCTCCATCAGTGCTCAGACTGTCCGCAATAGGCTGAGAGAGGCTGGACTGAGGGATTGTAGGCCTGTTGTAAGGCAGGTCCTCACCAGACATCACCGGCAACAACATCACTTATGGGCACAAACCCACCGTCGCTGGACCAGACAGGACTGGCAAAAGTGCTCTTCACTGACGAGTTGCGGCTTTGTCTCACCAGGAGTGATGGTTGGATTTGCGTTTATCGTCAAAGGAATGAGTGTTACACCGAGGCCTGTACTCTGGAGTGGGATCGATTTGGAGGTGGAGGGTCCGTCATGGTCTGGGGCGGTGTGTCACAGCATCATCGGACTGAGCTTGTCATCACTGCAGGCAATGTCAACGCTGTGAGTTACAGGGAAGACATCCTCCTCCCTCATGTGGTACCCTTCCTGCAGGCTCATCCTGACATGACCCTCCAGGATGACAATGCCACCAGCCATACTTCTCGTTCTGTGTGTGATTTCCTGCAAGACGGGAATGCTAGTGTTCTGCCATGGCCAGCAAAGAGCCTGGACCTCAATCCCATTGAGCACGTCTGGGACCTGCTGGATCGGAGGGTGAGGGCTAGGGCCATTCCCCCCAGAAATGCCCGGGAATTTGCAGGTGCCTTGGTGGAAGAGTGGGGTGACCTCTCACAGCAAGAACTGGCAAATCTGGTGCAGTCCATGAGGAGGAGATGCACTGCAGTACTTAATGCAGCTGGTGGCCACACCAGATACTGACTGTTACTTTTGATTTTGATTTCCCCCCCTCCCATTGGTTCACACATTATTCCATTGTTCACACATTATTCCATTTCTGTTAGTCATATGTCTGTGGAACTTTTCAGTTTATGTCTCAGTTGTTGAATCTTATTATGTTCATACAAATATTTACACGTTAAGTTTACTGAAAATAAACGCAGTTTCATGACTTGATAGCAAAACAAGTGTCAGGAAAAAGGCGAAGCAAGTGCAATGTAAATGAAGAAAGAACAACAATTGAAATGTTTACCATGTATTTATCATGTAGCATTTATGACATTGTCATGAGGCTGTGTACCTAGAGTACAAACATTTAACTTAATTTACAATACTGCATTTGTGATGTTACAGTTCTGAATCCAAAAAGCAAGCCATTATTTTGTATGCCATGTAAATAACTACAACATACTCTATCTGGTTTCAAAGTGAGGGTTTATGGGTTAGAGCGCACACGTCAATAAAATAACCGCCAGAGAGTTTTTGACCAAGTATGTACAGGAAGAAGAGAGTGGAACATTTCAGGAGCTGTGTGAAGAGCTTCACAGTAACTTCTTCCAGTGCCTGCTCATTTCAAAATGGACTCTTCACTGGCTGTAGTGAGAGAGCAGAGAAAAGTAGATGTCAACTTTCTTTACAGAAACAATTAAGTGTTGGAATAACAATGCAGCAGTTTACTGCTGTAGGTTATTATTCAGGCTATACCTAGAGAATATACATTACTGTTCAAAAGTTTGTGGCCACTTAGAAATGTCCTTGTTTTTCAAAGAAAAGCATCTGGAGCATCAGCATTTGTAGCTTTGATTACAGGCTCAAAATGTCCAGAAACAAAGAACTTTCTTCTGAAACTCATCAGTCTGTTCTTGTTCTGAGAAATTAAGGCTATTCCATGGGAGAAATTACCAAGAAACTGAAAATCTTGTGCAACGCTGTGTACTACTCACTTCACAGAACAGTGGAAACTGGCCCTTATCGAGAATGGAAAGAGGGGTGGGAGGACCTGGTAAACAACTGAGCAAGAGGACAAGTACATTAGAGTGTCTAGTTTGAGAAACAGACACCTCACAAGTCCTCAACTGGCAGCTTCATTAAATAGTACCCGCAAAACCTCAGTCTCAACGTCAACAGTGAAGAGGCGACTCCGGGATGCTGGCCTAGGCAGAGTTGCAAGGTAAATGTCATATCTCAGACTGGCCAATAAAAAGAAAAGATTAAGATGGGCAAGAGAACACAGACACTGGACAGAGGAACTCTGCCTAGAAGGCCAGCATCCCAGAGTTGCCTCTTCACGGTTGATGTTGAGACTGGTGTTTTGCTCAGTTGTGCACCAGGGCCTCCCACTCCTCTTTCTATCTTAGGTGATTGTCCTGTTGAAAAACAATTGATAGTCCCACAAAGCGCAAACTAGATGTAATGGCGTATTGCTGGTTAAATGTGCCTTGAATTCTAAATAAATCACTGACAGTGTCACCAGCAAGCACACCCACACCATCACACCTCCTCCTCCATACTTCATGGTGGGAACCACACATGCAGAGATCATCCGTTCACCTACTCCGCATCTCACAAAGACACAGTTAGAACCAGCGGTTAGAACCAAAAATGCCAAATTTGGACTCATCAGACCAAACAACAGATTTCCACCGGTCTAATGTCCATTGCTCGTGTTTCTTGGCCCAAGCAAGTCTCTTCATCTCATTGCTGTCCTTTAGTAGTGGTTTCTTTGCAGCAATTTGAAAATGAAGGGCTGATTCACGCAGTCTCCTCTGAACAGTTGATGTCGAGATGTGTCTTTTACTTGAACTCTGTGGAGCAGTTATTGGGGCTGCAATCTGAGGTGCAGTTAACTCTAATGAACTCATCCTCCACAGCAGAGGTAACTCTGGGTCTTCCTTTCCTGTGGCGGTTCTCATGAGAACCAGTTGCATCATAGCGCTTGATGGTTTTTGCTACTGCACTTGAAGAAACTTTCAACGTTTTTTAAATTTTCCAGATTGATTGACCTTCATGTCTTAAAGTAATGATGGAGTGTCATTTTTCTTTGCTTATTTGAGATGTTCTTGCTATAATATGGACTTGGTCTTTTACCAAATAGGGCTATCTTCTGCATACCATCCCTACCTTGTCACAACACAACTGATGGGCTCAAATGCATTAAGAGGGAAAGAAATTCCACATTTGATCTTTTAACAAGGCACACCTGTTAATTGAAATGCATCCAGTTGACTACCTCATGAAGCTGGTTGAGAGATTGCCAAGAGTGTGCAAAGCTGTCATCAAGGCAAAGGGTGGGTAATTTTGAAGAATCTCAAATCTCAAATATATTTTGATGTGTTTAACACTTTTTTGGTTACCTCATGATTCCAAGTGTGTTATTTCGTAGTTTTGATGTCTTCACTAATATTCTACAATGTAGAGAATAGTAAAAATAAAGAGAAACCCTTGAATGAGTAGGTGTGTCCAAACCTTTGACTGCAACCAGAGGTCTCTTCACAGTCCCCAGGACAAGAACAGGGGCTGGGAAACACACAGTAATAAATAGAGCCATGACTACATGGAACTCTCTGCCACCCCAAGGTTACTCAAGCTAGCAATAAAACCAGATATTTTTTTATATAAAAGAACATGGCACGACAGGGACTGTGAAGAAACAAACAGACGTTTTTACATATTTTGTATTATATTTTGCGATTTATTGTATTATGTAGTGTCATGTACTGTATATTATGTATTTTATGTATTCTATTTGTTGTGTTTTGTTTCCTGTTTGGACCCCAGGAAGAATAGCCACTGCCTTGAAAGCAGCTAATTGCGGATCCTAATAAAATACTAAGTACAACTAAGTTGACATTTTATTACAAATTTTCTGACAAATTATAATTGACCTCATCCCTAGGAACATGCATTTGTTTATTATAGTTTTACTACAACTTTGTGTATTTAAGTGAAGAAAATGCAGAAATGGTGTTTGTTGCTGACTAGACAGAGCTGGTCATTACAGTAATTAGTGAAGTTGACAGGAACAGATCAACCGTCATCTTTGAAATAAAATGGTATAATGAATCATTCTATCCCAGGCGCAATTTAGACGTTGGCCACTAGATGGCAGCCCTGTATGTGCAAAGTTTTAGAGTGATCCAGTGAAATGTTGCATATCTATTCAAAATGTTGTATCAAGACTGCCCAAATGTGGCTAATTGGTTAATTCATACATTTTCAAGTTCATAATTGTGCACTCTCCTCAAACAATAGCATGGTATTCTTTCACTCTAATAGCTACTGTAAATTGGACAGTGCAGTTAGACTAACAAGAATTTAAGCTTTCTGCCCAACAGATATGTCTCTGTCCGGGGATTTTTTTTGTTTCTTACAACCTCATGCTAATCACATTCGCCTATGTTAACTCAACCTCCCCATGGATGGGACACCAATCCTGAAATAGAACTTCGAAATGGATTGCCAAGCATGTTCAATCTTCGCAGTGTAGATTAAAAATGCTGAATATTACACATCCTCACACAGGTACTTGAATAAAAAGCTTTAAAATCTCAATCAACATTTTATATATTGTAATGAATATAATTCCCAATGCAGACAACAACAACTTATTTCTTTCAGTTGGACGTTTTGGAAAAACAGTGCCTAATAGGTGCTTCCTGTGGGGATTCAAAAAGTGGACAATAGATAAGAAGATGTACAAAATAGAGGGTATTTTTGAGCAGGCTATTAATGTTAATATGCTGCTCTATCCACATCATCCAATGAGTATGCATTTTACCCCACAAGTGGATTTGAGCGGTTTAAGACAATCCCAATGCATCAGATTACAGACTGTTATCATCTCAGGACAAAAGGGGGCTAACCTGTTCGCAGGTTTTTATCTACACAACGCAGTAGATGCATTGACCTTCTGGTTCCTTTCGCATGGTTGACTGAACAGTAATGGCCCAGATTGGTCTATGCTCTCTATACGTTCCAAATAGGAGCATTAAAAAGTCAACTTAAACATTAAAACGTTTATTTTTAAAGTAGTGGAGCTATTGGAGAGAAAAACAATTCTGTATCTGTGTGTCACCAGTAAATGATCCATGTGTGTTGCATGGTGGAAAACATATTTGACATGAGCTGTGGTATATCTCTCAACAAAAGTGTTGCTGTAATACTGGAAAAAAACAACAACAACACCCACTTGCTCACTTCACTCACTGCATTGCATTCATATCAGAAGTTAAACACCATCTGCTCCCAGGGTCTCTGTGTCATTCTGGGTCCGACATTCCATTGTACGCATCACAAGCTTTACATTGCAAGTGTAGATCAAGCTGCTAACTAATCTAAGAATGTATCATCATTCAATGATAATTGAGGACACAATGAGAGTCACGAAGACTGCACAACAGCTGGCAAAAGTCTGCAAATCGCCTGTAGTAGGTTTTGTAGTGTAATCAAAATCCCAAACACATCCAGCAGCACACGAAAAGGAAGTACTCTTTCTGATCTCTGTCCTTTTTCTAAATGTTTAAAGAGCATTTATTTACAGATGGTGGATCCTCTTTTGCAGGTACACGAACAGGTTGTTGACAATGTTAATGGCAGCAATATGTGTCACGTTTCAAAACAAATCAGACAAAAGTGTATTTTACCTTTATTTAACTAGGCAAGTCAGTTAAGAACTAGGAACAGTGGGTTAACTGCCTTATTCAGGGGCAGAACAACATATTTTTACCTTGTCAGCTCAGGGATTTGATCTTGCAACCTTCCTGTTACTAGTCCAACGCTCTAACCACTACCTACCACCAAATATCTTGAAGATTGTCTTATGAAAGACTGAGCAATATGAGGTACGGTATATCTGAATCTTTATCACTGATATCGTGCAGAAGATACTAGTGAATCATTTTCATGAGTGTTCTAGCCAGTTGCAGGCCCTCCACAAAGCACTAATGTAGGTGTCAGTAATGTGCAGCTCACTAAGACAAATTAAAATTGTGTAGAATTGTGAAAATTATGATAATGCCCTTTGAGCTTAAGAGCTGTTTGAAAAGACTGCCTGAAATCTTAGCCTGTTTTGATGGGATGGAGTTTTAGTAAATGAGTTAATAGACCAATAAGAAAGAAAGTTCCAAACCTCTCTTGCCCATAACAGCAAATGTTCCATTTTCACCTCCCCACTCAGACCACTACCAGACAGTCCTAGCAACATATTTGCTTGAGAAATTGCTCTTTACTTAGAATATATTTTTGTTTCTTTTTGACCATTTTAATTGGAGAAAAAATAAGAAACCCGGACACTGCTCTTGCTAGTATCACTGCTCTTTATTAAGGTTTACGTATCGGCCTCAAGGCCTTCGTCAGAGCTGTCATCTTATTCAACTGCAACAAGGATGTGCAAGTGACTTTTCAATTTTGACCATTTTAATTCACAGCAATGACAGTAAAGTACTTAATTGTTGCCCAGAAATGATTTGATATTGAGATAAAAATGGCTGCATTTGACCTTTAAAGCTAGAATCCTTAATGGTGAAACAGACATGTCCGTTGCAACATTACAACAACAAAGAAGTTACTGCTAACAAAGAATACCATTTTTTCCGCCTTGGACATCATTACATGGCAATACATGCAAACATTTTTACCATCCTGCGCGACGACGCTCCTAAGCTCGGCAACAAAAACAATAACAACCGTGGCCAGTGGCGCTGTTTCCCTCTACTTCGGATTCCAGCTTTAATCAAAGATATTCTAGTTTCCTCTCAGCTTTAAATGTTATCGCCTCTAGCAGGAACTGGCTGAGGGCTAGTTATGTATACTACAGTAAAACAACCTGGCACAGCAGATATGTCATCAGTGGTTTCCAATGGAACTGGCTGCTGGGGAGTTAGGCCTAGTACTGAGGAGACGGGTGGAGTGGTTGGCTGCTCCATAATGGGTATGGGGTATGGGCTCGGGGGAAGAGTTGTGCCCACATGGAATTCTTGGATTGTAGCTGTGTCAATGATTGATGGAAGAGCCGTCGTGAGCATAGACCTTATATGGGTTATGACATCTGAAGTCAGACTGGGAGAATCAGTCACTGTGATTATGGCTGGATGTTGTGAGGTAGTCTCAGTTTCTGTCCCATTTAGTGAGTCTGCCGATGAGGCTTCAGTTCCAAGTGCAGTTTGTGAAGCGATCAAAGCATCATCAACCTCTGAGGCTGTTTCAGAGGGTATAGCATCGCTTTCTTGCGGATCGGTCTCCTCCTCTGTGTCTGGTATTGCAGTCTCAGCGCCAGTGACCATTGGCTGACCATTGGCTGTCTGTGGTGCTACGCCAATGTTCTCAGAAGACTCGTTGGACTCAGAAGACTCGGAAGATTCCAGGCTGTCAGCCATCAGGTTTCTGAACTGGAATCCATGCAGACTGACCTGTTTTCGGAAATATAAATACATATTTTAGTGTAGAAACATAGCATAGCACACTTTTTTTACACAGTCTGTTTTTACTGACCTTGTGTCATTGTGCACATTATAGTGCAATAGTGACAGATTTATAAGAACAAATATTCTGGAAAAACAACATGGGCATTCTTACGGGTTTTGAATAAGATACTGTCACCACAAAGAAAACACAAAGGGTGGTCCACAGAATCTCCTTTTTCATTTCCATCATTTCTGAAAGAGTCAAATAAATGTCAACGTTGTTTTATTTTTTACATAGTAAACTTCACAAGTATTGGTGAGAAACAAAGGTTCGTGGAATACATTATAATTGAACATAATTATTTCAACACTAAATGACAAAGACATGTATGTTATTCTAAGAATGACCTTGATTAGGTTGAGTATCCCCTTGTCTTCAGCATGAAAAGGGAAGGGTTTTGCAGTCCCAATGAATACGAATTTAAAGATAATGTTCCTGCAGTACATCCAATGCTGATAGGATGTATGAATGAACAATAGACGTTATTTGAATGGGGCATGCTTATATGCATGATGTGGTGCGTGGGATCAACCAAGTGTCACTATGATAATTCATTTCCTTTGCTGACTCATTTCCATGGCAATACTGGTATACCCTTTAGTCTTGTCTATATTTTAAGAATGGAAAGCTCAACATTAAATCCTTCAAAAGTGTTAAATTAGAGAGAAGCAGAAATAACACACAGACAGATGAACCAATGTCCTTTGAAGACAAAGCTACAGTATAAGCCTGATAAACATGTTGTTGTGGTTCCATAATTCCAGTGTAAACGACGAAAAACAATTGTATACTTTTAGAAAAGCTTCCTTCGTGACGCAGGGCAATATTCTGTCAAGATTCTAGTTATTAAAGCAAACCACCAAACCAAAGGAGCACCCTCATTCCTGAGGGGGGCGGGACTCAATTTATTTGAGTGACCACAAAAGCAAATAGACCAATACACATTTCGCCTGAAGCAGAGAAGGCCAAATGTATAATCTTTATGATATAAATAAAATTGTGGTATTTTCCCCCAAAGTATGTACAGATACACTGTAAAATCACACAATTTCACAAGCACACAATTTCATATGAGTTTGACTAATCTATTGCAGATAATTGATCTACATCCAATAGTAAACAGAAATATGCAGAAAGTATAATAAGACCCAATAATTGACAATGTGTATGTTTATTTAATAGTCATAATAACATAAAAAAATTCCCACAAGCCCATCCTCCCCAATTAAGATGCCACCAACCTCCTGTGATACAGTAATTTAGTTTAACCTCCAGCTATGTTCAATACAAAACACGAGCAAATAAAACGGACATTATAATCAATCAAGTTGTGTCTGATCGAGTTGTGTGAGGATCTGTGGCTATCAAATTTTTCACATGCGCCAAATACAACAGACCTTACAGGGAAATGCTTACCTACAAGCCCTTAACCAACAATGCAGTTTTAAGAACATACCTAAAAAAAAGTAAGAGATAAGAAAAACTAACAATTAAAGAGAAGCAGTAAATAACAATAGCAGGGCTATATACAGGGGGTGCCGGTACAGAGTCAATGTGCGGGGGCACCGGTGTTGAGGCAATTGAGGTAATATGTACATCTAGGTAGAGTTATTAAAATGACTATGCATAGATAATAACAGAGAGTAGCAGCAGCGTAGAAGAGGGGGGGGGCAATGCAAATAGTCTGGGTAGCCATTTGATTAGATGTTCAGGGGGCTTTTGGCTTGGGGGTAGAAGCTATTTTAGAAGCCTCTTGGACCTAGACTTGGTGATCCGGTACCGCTTGCCATGCGGTAGCAGAGAGAACAGTCTATGACTAGGGTGGCTGGAGTCTTTGACAATTTTTAGGGACTTCCTCTGACACCACCTGGTATAGAGGTCCTGGATGGCAGGAAGCTTGGACCCGGTGATGTACTGGGCCGTATGCACTACCCTTTGTAGTGTCTTGCGGTCGGAGGCGGGGCAGTTGCTATACCAGGCAGTGATGCAACCCATCAGGATGCTCTCGATGGTGCAGCTATAAAACCTTTTGATGATTTGAGGACACATGCCAAATCTTTTCAGTCTCCTGAGGTCAAATAGGTTTTGTCGTGCCCTCTTCCCTACTGTCTTGGTGTGGTTGGACCATGTTAGTTTGTTGGTGATGTGGAAGCCAATGAACTTGAAGCTCTCAACCTGCTCCACTACAGCCCCATTGTTGAGAATGGGGTAGTGCTCGGTCCTCCGTTTCCTGTAGTCCACAATCATTTCCATTGTCTTGATCATGTTGAGGGTGAGGTTGTTGTCCTTCCACCACACAGTCAGGTCTCTGACCTCCTCCTTATAGGCTATCTCCTTATTGTCGGTGATCAGGCCTACCACTGTTGTGTTGTCGGCAAACTTAATGATGGTGTTGGAGTCATGCCTGGCCGTGCAGTCATGAGTGAACAGGGAGTACAGGAGGAGGCTGAGCACGCACCCCTGAGGGCCCCCTGTGTTGAGGATCAGGGTGGTGGCTGTGTTGTTACCTACCCTTTCCACCTGAGGATGGCCGTCATGAAGTCCAGGATCTAGTTGCAGAGGGAGGTGTTTAATCCCAGGATCCTTAGCTTAGTGATGAGCTTTGAGGACACTATGGTGTTGAACGCTATGGTGTTGAAGCTGTAGTCAATGAATAGCATTCTCACATAGGTGTTCCTTTTGTCCATGTGTGGAGTGCAATAGAGATTGCATCATTTGTGGATCTGTTGGGGTGATATGCAAATTGGAGTGGGTCTAAGGTTTATGGGATAATGGTGTTGGTGTGAGACATGACCAGCATTTCAAAGCATTTCATGGCTACAGTAGTGAGTGCTACAGGTCGGTAGTCATTTAGGCAGGTTATCTTAGTGTTCTTGGGCACAGGGACTATGGTGGTCTGCTTGAAACACGTTGGTGTTACAGACTCGGACAGGGAGAGACTGGGAAAACTACCTTGAATCAGTGCAGTCGGAATCTCAGAAGCCGTTTTTACATCTCAGATGTTTTCTCCAGGGATGTGAATGAAAACACCAGGGTGAATGGGGATGGGAGGAAAAGTCAGGTCATTGGGGAGGAGATGGCATGTTGACATCTGAAGTTGTATTACGTGAATCAGTGTCATCTACCTCCCCTTTAACCCACTGTTGCCCATCCCAGTGGCCGCCTTAGATGGGAATACACAGATGGGTCCGGGAAGTCCCTCTGCTGCCTCCTCCCCCAAGTCTGGGTTCTGTCCTGGAGGAAGTAGAAAAATGGGCATACAGGGCGGGATGGAGGCTGAACTGTGTGGTTGGCCACCGGAGGCAGAGGGCAGAATGAAAACTCTGGGCTGCTCCTTAGAGGCTGTGAAAACATAGACCGGAGGGATGCCATTTTCTTGTGTGGGCACACAGGGCAGGCCTCCACTTTGGTCTGTGTCCCCATCCCCACGTATAGAGTCTGAGGGTTGGGGGAAGTTGGCTCAGGCTGGAGGGAGGCAGAGTGCCAAATAAGGTATCACAATTTCCGCTAAGGAAACAGGGAAGGTATGCACATCCAGTGATAGGTAGGACAGTGCCCTTGATAGGAGGGATAGAGGGGAGTTGTTGTGTCTGTCTGGTTTCTCTTGTGGGGGTGATGGTGTGGTTCAGAGCAGTGAAGGAGGGACAGGTTTGGGGATGTGGCGAGGGGGCAATGGAGGGTCCTCAAAGTAAAAGGTGGGAGTGAAGGAGTCATAGTCCCTGTCCCTGGAGATCCAAGGGTCTTGACAAGGGTAATCTGTGCATCTGTCATAGCGGATGAGGTTTTCTGCTGTTTCAAATTTCTTTACGTGTTGATATGATGATATGAGCGGTTGCGTCCTTGTGATTTTGAACGTTGAATGTGAAGAAAGGGTCACTTATGGGGTAACTGAGGGAGAATCCAATCAAGATCATGAAAAAGATTAAACCACATCCTTCTGTAAAAAAAGGAAACCCAATTTTATCCCCTTTAGAAATTAATCAACAAAAGTATAAAATAAATCACAGTGTCATATGTATAATTGAAGATACAATAATTAAATCAGAACAGATGGCTATCTTGAAGAAAAAAGTCAACATTACCCTTAAGAGATGACAATCCAGATTGAGCCGTTGCTTATCTTATAGAAACAATCGTGTTGTAAGGGTAGGACAGGGCTACAGTTATGTTTTATGCATGTAATCAAAGAGTGTGGACGGGTGTTTGAGGTGTGATGGTACATTTTTCCATGTTTCACTGCAGGCCCATCTGAGGGGTGACACACCCCTAAGGTTACAGACTCCACACCTAGATCAACCTGTCATGACAGCCTTAATAAAGTAGCGGATTGGTTCTGGGTTACGATATTATACCTAGATAATGACATCCAAATACATGAGGAACAATAACGGTAGTTACTGAAGCTTTTCTATTGGCACATTAAATAGAAACTAAGGCATTCCGGTCCGATACACACGCCCTCTCAGGTTTTGCAACAAAACAGTGATACACCAGACCACCACATAGCTCAAAGCTACCTATCAAATGTATGAATCATGTTAATTGTTTTTGAATTCATAAAAGCCAAAGACCTGTATAACTAAACAATTTTAAATATTTTTTTATTTCACCTTTATTTAACCAGGTAGGCCATTTGACAGCAAGTTCTCATTTACAACTGCGACGTAGCCAAGATAAAGCAGAGCAGTGTGACCAAACAACACAGGGTTAAAAAAAACATACAGTCAATAACACAATAGAAAAATCTGTATAGAGTTTGTGCAAAGTAAGTAAGGAGGTAAGGCAACAAATAGGCCAATAGTGGCAAAGTAATTACAATTTGGCAATTTACACTGGAGTGTTATGTGCAGATGAGGATGTGCAAGTAGAAAAACTGGTATGCAAAAGAGCAAAAGAAATTAGGTAGTGTTTGGATGGGCTATTTACGGATGGGCTATTTACAGATGGGCTGTGTACAGCTGCAGCGATCGGTAAGCTGCTCTGACAGCTGACTCTTAAAGTTAGTGAGAGAGTTATAAGTCTCCAACTTCAGTGATTTTTGCAATTCGTTCCAGTCATTGGCAGCAGAGAACTGGAAGGAAAGGCGGCCAAACGAGGTGTTGGCTTTGGGGATGACAGGTGAAATATACCTGCTGGAGCGCGTGCTCCGGGTGGGTGTTGCTATGGTGACCAGTGAGCTGAGATAAGGCGGAGCTTTACCTAGCAAAGACTTATAGATGACTTATAAGTGGGTTTTGCTACGAATATGTAGCGAGGACCAGCCAACGAGAGTATACAGGTCGCAGTGGTGGGTAGTATATGGGGCTTTGGTGACAAAATGGATGGCACTGTGATAGACTGCATCCAATTTGCTGAGTAGAGTGTTAGAGGTATTTTGTAAATGACATCGCCGAAGTCAAGGATCGGCAAGATAGTCAGTTTTACGAGGGTATGTTTGGCAGCATGAGTGAAGGAGGCTTTGTTGCGAAATAGGAAGCCAATTCTAGATTTAACTTTGGATTGGAGAATCTTAATGTGTGTCTGGAAGGAAAGTTTATAGTCTAGCCAGACACCTAGGTATTTATAGTTGTCCACATATTCAGAACCGTCAGAACCGTCCAGAATAGTGACGCTAGTCGGGACAACAGGCCCTCCAATTTGACACACTGAACTCTATCTGAGAAGTAGTTATTGAACCACAGAAGGCAGTCATTAGAGAAACCAAGGCTGTTAAGTCTGCCAATAAGAATACGGTGATTGATAGAGTCGAAAGCATTGGCCAGGTCTATGAAGACGGCTGCACTGTACTGTCTTTTATCAATGGAGGTTATGATATCGTTTAGGACCTTGAGCGTGGCTGAGGTGCACCTGTGACCAGCTCGGAAACCAGATTGCATGGTGGAGAAGGTACGGTGGGATTCGAAATGGTCGGTGATCTGTTTGTTCACTTGGCTTTCGAGAGACTTTAGAAAGGCAGGGCAGTATGGTGGCAGTATGGTTATAGGTCTGTAACAGTTTGGGTCAAGAGTGTCTCCCCCTTTGAAGAGGGGGATGACCGCGGCCGCTTTCCAATCTTTAGGAATCTCAGACGATACGAAAGAGAGGTTGAACAGACTAGTAATAGAGGTAGCAACAATGGGGGCGTAAAATTTTAGGAAGAGGGGGTCCAGATTGTCTAGCCCAGCTGATTTGTAGGTATCCAGATTTTGCAGCTCTTTCAGGACATCAGCTGTCTGGATTTAGAGTGAAGGAGAAGCAGGGGGGGCTTAGGCCACTTGCTGTTGACCAGGGTTGGGGTAGCCAGGTGGAAAGCATGGCCAGCCGTATAGAAATTATTGTGGAAATTCTCGATTATCATGGATTTATCAGTGGTGACAGGGTTTCCTAGTCACAGTGCAGTGGGCAGCTGGGAGGAGGTACTCTTATTATCCATGGACTTTACAGTATCTCAAAACCTTTTGGAATTAGTGCTGCAGGATGCAACTTTCTGTTTGAAAAAGCTAGCCTTTGCTTTCCTAACTGACTTTGTGTATTGGTTCCTGACTTCCCTGAAAAGTTGCATATCGCGGGGACTATTCGAAGCTAGTGCAGTATGCCACAGGGTGTTTTTGTGCTGGTCAAAGGCAGTCAAGTCTGGAGTGAACCAAGGGCTATATCTGTTCTTAGTTCTACATTTTTTGAAAGGGGCATGCTTATTTAAGATGGTGTGGAAAGCACTTTTAAAGAACAGGTGGTAAGAGTAGGGAACAACACAGCTGACCCTCAACACTGGGGCCCCTCAAGGGTGCTTGCTTAGTCCCCTCCTGTACTACCTGTTCACCCACGACTGATTGGCCAGGCACGACTCCAACACCATCATTACGTTTGCTGACGACACAACAGTGGTAGGCCTGATATACGGAGGAGATCAGAGACTTGGCAGTGTGGTGCCAGGACAACCACCTCTCCCTCAACATGAACAAGACAAAAGGAGCAGATCGTGGACTACAGGAAAAGGAGGGCTGAACACGCCCCCATTCACGTTGACAGGGCTGTAGTGGAGCAGGTCAAGAACTTCAAATTCCAAACTGTTATGATCCGAACACACCAAGACAGTCGTGAAGAGGGCACGACAATGCCTTTTCCCCCTCAGGAGACTGAAAATATTTGGTCATGGGTCCTCAGATCCTCAAAAAGTTACACAGCTACACCATCTAGAGCATCTTGACTGGTTGCATCACTGCCTGGTATGGCAACTGCTCGGCCTCCGACCGCAAGACACTACAGAGGGTATTGCGTACTGCCCAGTACATCACTGGGGCCAAGCTTCCTACCATCCAGGACCTCTATACCAGGCTGTGTCAGAGGAAGGCACAACAAATTGCCAAAGACTCCAGCCACCCTAGTCATAGACTGTTCTCTCTGCTACCGCACAGCAAGCGGTACCGGAACGCCAAGTCGAGGTTCAAGGGGCTTCTTAACAGCTTCTACCCCCAAGCCATAAGACTCCTGAACACCTAATCAAATCGCTACCCAGACTATTTGCATTGTCCCCACCCCCATTTTTACTCTGCTGCTACTCTCTTATCCATGTATCATACCTTTACTGGATTAACAGCATAGCCAATGTATTCAACCTTTTATGTCCCTTGTTTATGTTTGAATGTTTATTGTTTTAAGCTTGGAAAATAGACCCTTAAACCCAGACTTGGACCACACACCCACTCCACTGAATAGCAGGTTAGCCACTGATTCCTTCCAAACCACAAATTGTTGAATTTGCGTTTTCCAACTTATTGTGCAATGTTTATGTCCAATGGCCGATGAGCACTAATATGATTTATCTCTAATTTCTCTTCATATGAGGCACGGTGATCGCCTGCCTGTGTGAATAAATGATTTTTGATATAACAGCGTCCTCTAGTGATAGCTTTGAAGAACACCAAGGTTTAGTGTTAGTCCCATAATATTTAGATATACAGTGGATGGCACTCTAGGACCATTCCTTCCTTAAATCAGTCTTAACTCTTAAGAAGGAGATGAATCATTCCATCGTTCCTTTTTGACATTTATTTAGAAAGTAGGAAATAGAGAGGGGGAGATCTGAGAAGTTAGACATGGCATGAGGACAAGAAATGGCAGACTGGGGATTTTAACCCTTGGGACTTATTCATCGAGTGACTAGGAGTGCTGATTGGCAATCAAATTAAAGCTTCACAAGTCACAACTCAGTTGGGGGAGAGGAAGGAAACTGCTCAGAGATTTCACCATGAGGCCAATGGTGACTTTAAAACAGTTACAGAGTTTAATTGGCTGTGATAGGAGAAAACTGAGGATGTATCAACAGCATTGTAGTTTCTCCACAATACTAACCTAATTAGTACTAATTAGTACCACAATACTAACCTGGGGTGGTAGGTAGCCCAGTGGTTAGAGCATTGGGCCAGTAATCGAAAGGTTATTGGATCAAATCCCTGAGCTGACAAGGTAAAAATCTACCCCTGAACAAGGCAGTTAACCCACTATTCCCTGGCAGGCCAACATTGTAAATAAGAATTTGTTTGTAATTAACTGGCCTAGTTAAATAAAGGTTCAATATAAAATGACAGTGAAAAGAATGAACCCTGTACAGACAAAATATTCCAAATCATACATCCTGTTTGCAACAAGGCACTAGCCTAATGTGGCAAAGCAATTTATTTTTTGTCCTGAATACAAATTGATATGTTTCGGGCAGATCCAATTATGGGTATGCTTGTAAAGCACAGGCAAAATCCTAGAGGAAAACCTGGTTCAGTCTGCTTTCCAACAGGCACTGGGAGATTAATTCACCTTTCAACAGGACAATAACTTAAAACAGAAGGTCAAATCTACACTGGAGTTGCTTACCAAGGAGACAAGGAATGTTCCTGAGTGGCCAAGTTACCATGGCTAGACCTGAAAATGGTAGTCTAGCAATTGTCAACAACCAATTTGACAGAGCTTGAAGAATTTTGAAAATAATAAAAATGGGCAAACGTTGCACAATCCAGGTTTGAAGAGCTCTTAGACTTACCCAGAAAGTCTCAGGCTGTGTGAATACTTGTGAGATAATTCTCCATTTCATATTTAATACATTTGTGAAAATGTCAAAAAGCATGTTTTCACTTCAACATTAATTGCGTGTTGATGGGTGGGGGAAAAAATCATCCATTTTGAATTCAGGCTGTAACACAACAACATGTGGAATAAGTCAAGGGGTACGAATACATTATGAAGGTCCTATACATAGGGCAGCAGTCTATAAGGTGCAGGGTAGAGTACCGGGTAGTAGCCGGCTAGTGACAGTGTCTGAAGTTCAGGGCAAGGTACTGAGCTGAGGCCGGATAGTGGTGACTATTTAACAGTCTGATGGCCTGGCGATAGAAGCGGTTTATCAGTCTCAACTTTGATGCACCTGTACTGTCTCCTCCTTCTAGATGGTATCGGAGTGAAAAGGCCGGGGCTCAGGTGGCTGGGGTCCTTGATGATCTTCTTGGCCTTCCTGTGACACCAGGTGCTCTGGGGGATCAGGTCTCCTCCATCAATGTAATCTAATGTTAAAAGAAAGACATCTTTCTGACCAAGCCTAAGAGCATCATGAAGACAACTACCTGATATACCTCTCTAACTTAAAGGCCATCTAAAATATCTTGACTGCATAATTAACAATCAGGGTACAATACAATAAAATATTTATATATATACACACACACAATACCCTCTGGTTACTAGCCCTCCTCTCTAACCTAGAGGCTACTGCTGCACCAACAGCATCATCAAAATCAAATCAAATGTATTTATATAGCCCTTCGTACATCAGCTGATATGTCAAAGTGCTGTACAGAAACCCATCCTAAACCCCCAAACAGCAAGCAATGCAGGTGTAGAAGCACGCTGGCTAGGAAAAACTCCCTAGAAAGGCCAAAACCTAGGAAGAAACCTAGAGAGGAACCAGGCTATGTGGTGTGGCCAGTCCTCTTCTGGCTGTGCCGGGTGGAGATTATAACAGAACATGGCCAAGATGTTAAAATGTTCATAAATTACCAGCATGGTCGAATAATAATAAGGCAGAACAGTTGAAACTGGAGCAGCAGCACGGCCAGGTGGACTGGGGACAGCAAGGAGTCATCATGTCAGGTAGTCCTGTGGCGTTTTATATATTCCTTATTGTTTTACGTCGGAGAGCGCGATGGACGTCTGCACTCAACAAGGTTTCTCACTGTGGCTCCCTTACATCAGAGCATTTCCATGATGCTTCCCTGTGAGGTGTCATTACTTGATGCATTTTATTTTGTCTCACAAACCCCTTCTTCCCCTAACCCTAAAATCTCCCCATCGCTCCCATGAGGAGACTAGCCTACCTATATGAGGACAGACTGCTTCATTTTTGGTTTAGGTCCTATAAGTGCAGACGTCCATCGCGCTCTCCGACGTAAGACAATAAGGAATACATAAAACGAAAAGGGATACATAAAACCTTTTTCTTCCTTGTTGTGGTTGTTTGAGCGCTTAAGGATGATTTGTTTCTCTCTCTCACACACACGTCGTGTTTGGGTCAAGGACAGGGACAGCAGGAAAGTTTAAAAAATAATAATATTAATGACAGTTAGTACTATGGACTATGAATAAATCAGTGAATCAGATTCAGATTTACTGTCTGAAATTATTAGGTCTGTCTTTGCTCTACGCAACAATCTAAGCAGTTAAGTACACACACACACACACACACACACTTGTAAACAAATGACTGTAAGCAGTTACAGACAGATGGAGGTGAATTAGGAAAATATGAGGTGGGGGTCTCGTGGTGAGGAGGAGGATTATTTAAGATACTGTTTGAAAAGGTAGGGTTTCAGATGTTTTCGGAAGATAGGCAGGGACTCTGCTGTCCTAGCTTCAGGGGGAAGCTGGTTTCACCATTGGGGTGCCAGGAAAGAGAAGAGCTTGGACTGGCCTGAGTGGGAGCTGCCCTCCCATAAGGGTGGGAGAGCCATGATACCTGAGGTGGCAGAACGGAGTGCTCGGGTCAGGGTGTAGGGTTTGAGCATAACATGCAGGTTGGGAGGGGCTGTTCCATAGGTAAGCACCATGGTCTTGTAGTGGATGCAAGATTCGACTGGTAGCCAGTGGAGTGTGCGGAGGAGCAGGGTGATGAGAGAACTTGGGAAGGTTGGAAACCAGGCGAGCTGCTGCTTTCTGGATAAGTTGCAGGGGTTTGATGGCACAAGCGGGAAGCCCAGCCAACAGTGAGTTGCAGTAGTCCAGACGGGAGATGCCTGGATTAAGACCTGCGTCGCTTCCTGTGTGCGGTAGGGTCGTACTCGTGCATACACACACACAAACGCATTTGAGTACAAATGCACACATACAGGACAGGTGCTTTTGTGTGATTGGAATAACATAAGGATACCACCGACAACTACTCACCTTGGTTCAATTGAGGTTTCCTCCAGATACGCATACAAGGTGGCAGGCTTTCTCACTAAACTGATGGGTCTTTCAGAGACCTTCTTGCACAGTGATGCACCCAAACCAGGGGTACTCAAATACGAGCCTTGATGTCCAGAGGACTGCGAGAGATTAAACTCAACTGGTTTCCCTTTCAGGTCTGAATCTGAACAAAAATGAAAGACAGGGCTATGTTCTAGACGACACGGTTCACTAAGAAAAAACAGTTCACGCCCCTCCCCTCAAGGGTAGCTCCTGACAACCCAACGGCACCGGAGGGTGGAGTGGGCAGGGGAGGTCCTGGACTTACCCGACGTTCCGCGTCGAGGCTGATGTCCAGTGGGTCTGGTCGGGGGTCGACCCGGAGCTCGGGGCGGTTACGGTGGAATGCCCAAATCATCTCTGGGTTGAGGATGTCCTGGTCGGGGACCTAGGACTGGTCTCCAGGCCCATAACCTTCCCAGTCCACTAGATAGTGGATGCGACTTTTAGCGTTTGGAATGAAGGATGGCCTGAATGGCGTAGGCAGGTTCCCCTCCGATGTCCAATGGCGGGGGCGCACTGCGGGTTGAGACTGGAGAATGAAGAGGCCCGGTTTTAACAGAGACACAGAAGGACAAGGAGATTTTATACTGACAGGGTAACTTGAGGTGGTATGTGAAGGGGTTGATGCGATGGGTTCTCTTGAAGGGACCAATAAAGCGAGGACAGAACTTTTTGTAGGGGAGGCGAATGTCTCTGGTAGAGAACCACACACTCTGTCTGGGGTGAAAGAGTGGTGTAGGTCGGTGGCGTCTATTGGCAAAGCGTTTCTGGTTATTAGAGGCTTCCTGCAGATGCCGGTGAGCAGTCTCCCTTACCCGCTCGCTACGCCGAAACCAGTCGTCTACAGCACCAGGCGCCGCCTCCCAGGGAAACATGGGGGGGAATGGGGTTGGTAACCAGGTACACACTGAAACGGAGTAAGGCGGAGGGATGAATGCATGAGTGAGTTCTGAGCTTATTCGACCCAGGCCATATACCGTCTCCAGTCATGTGGAGAGGCAGAACATTGTTTGCGGAGGTACTTCCCTATTTCTTGGTTCAGGAATTCCGTCTGTCTGTTGTTCTGGGGATGGTACCCGGAGGAGAGGCTAAGGGCGACCCCCAGTTGGTCACAGAAGGCTTGCCACATCCGGGAGACAAACTGGTGTCCGCGGTCAGAGACGATGTCCTCAGGAATCCCATACAGACGGAACACCTGCTGGAACACTCAGACAATTAAATGGCATTAGGTAAATGAGGAAGAGGGACCACACACAATTTTGAAAAACAGTCTCCTATGACAAGGATGGTGTTGTTACCAGAGGCTTCAGGAAGGTCTAAGATGAAGTCAACAGCTATGTGGGACCAGGGTCTGTGAGGAATTGGCAAAGGTTAAGCCTATGGGTTCCCCTACAGGAACTACATCCCCCCGTTCAGCTGAAACGGTGGCGCAGGGAATGCAAAAATATTCTTAGAAATATTTAACCTCTACACATTAACAAGTCCAATACCTCAAATGAAAGATAAACACCTTGTTCATCTACCCAGCGTGTCAGATTTTTAAAATGTTTTACGGCGAAAACACAGCATATATTTATGTTAGACCACCACCAAAACAAAGAGAATACGTAGCCATTTTGTACCACAAAAGATAAAATGACAAAAGCACGATTAAAAAAAAGTAATTCATTAACCTCTTGAAAATCTTCATCAGATGACAGTCATATGACATATTACACAGTACATTTATGTTTTGTTCGATAATATGCATTTTATATCCATAAATCTTGGTTTACATTGATGCCATGTTCAGAAAATTCTCCAAAATGTCCGGAGGAATTATAGAAAGCTACGCCAGATAACAGAAATACTCATCATAAACTTTGACTAAAGATACATGTTCTACATATAATTAAAAAGATACACTGGTTCTTAATGCAACCGCTGTGTCACATTTTTTTAACGTTTACAGAAAAAGCTTAACATTGCAATAAACTGAGACAGGGCTCAGACGTAACAATATTTCTCCGCTATGTTGGAGTCAATAGAAATACAAAATTACAACATAAATATTCCCTTACCTTTGATGGTCTTCGATCAGAATGTAGTGCAAGGAGTCCTACTTCAACAATAAATCGTTTTGTTTCATAATGTTCAATTCTAGTGTCCATGTAGCAGCATCTGCTACCACTTTCAGCTCAAATGCCCAAAAAATTACTTCTGGTCCAGGATAATTTTGCATCAAAACTTCAAAATTACATATTACAGGTGGACGAAACTGGTCAAACTAAGTGCAGAATCAATCTTCAGGATGTTATAAACGTACAAAACGAATGGCATTCCAACCGGGCAATCCTAGTTAATCTCGGGCTGATTGGAACAGACGAAGCACTCCAAAAGCATACACGCTTTCAAGCACATGAATCTTTTGCGACACTGAAGCAATTTCCTTCCCATTAGGTCAAAGTTCACAGCAAATGCTCCATTACACTTTCTACTGAATGAGGACATCTAGTGGAAGACATAGGAAGTGTTTCTAGATCCATAACATGTTGGGAAGGGAGGGGGCGATGACGTCAAAGTTGCCCCAACTTTCAGGATTCCAAAACTAGTTTGGAAGATTGCCTGCCCTGTGAGTTCTGTTATACTCACAGACATAATTCAAACGGTTTTAGAAGCTTCAGAGTGTTTCCTATCCAATAATAATAATAATATGCATATATTAGCAATTTAGGACAGATTTTGATGCAGTTCACTATGGGCACGCAATTCATCCAAAGGGGAAATACTGCCCCCTATCCTTAACAAGGTAATACCAGAAGGGAGATGATGAGGGCTTTTGGTTTGGGCTCAGACTGGACATAGTGTACGTAATCCCTTATGTTGGATGCCAGGGAGGAGCACCAGAATTTACAGGCCAGAAGTTTTGTGGTACGTAACTCTTCCCAGCTTGTGTGTCAGGAGCAGCCGGGACTGAGGTTTGGGCTTCTTTTATAGTAGAGTGTACTTCCCACTGTACTGGTCCCATAATGCAAGAGGAAGGAAGAATGTTGTAGGATCTGAGTTACTGGTCGGAAGGTCAAACTGCCACGAGAGAGTGTCATCTTTTACATTTCTTTCCATGGATGTAAGTAACATAAAAATGGAAGCATGTGAAGAGAGCCAAGCGGGCTTGTTTGGAGTTTAACCTCTTGGCCCCGCTGATACAGTTGAAGTCGGACATTTACATAGCCAAATTCATATAAACTCAATTTCACAATTCCTGACACTTAATCCTAGTAAAAATTCCCTGTCTTAGGTCAGTTAGGATCACCACTTTATTAAGAATGTGAAATATCAGAATAATAGTAGAGAGAATTATTTATTTCAGCTTTTATTTCTTTCATCACATTCCCAGTGGGTCAGAAGTTTACATACAATCAATTAGTATTTGGTAGTATTGCCTTTAAATTGTTTAACTTGGGTCAAATGTTTCAGGAAGCCTTCCACAAGCTTCCCACAATAGGTTGGGTGAATTTTGGCCCATTCCTCCTGACAGAGCTGGTATAACTGAGTCAGGTTTGTAGGCCTCCTTGCTCCAATACCTTGACTTGGTTCTCCTTAAACTATTTTGCCACAACTTGGGAAGTATGCTTGGGGTCATTGTTCATTTGGAAGACCCATTTGCGACCAAGCTTAACTTCCTGACTGTCTTGAGATGTTGCTTCAATATAGCCACATACTTTTTCTGCCTCATGAAGCCATCTATTTTGTGAAGTGCACTAGTCCATCCTGTAGCAAAGCACCCCCACAACGTGATGCTGCCACCCCGTGCTTCATGGTTGGGATGGTGATCTTCGGCTTGCAAGCATCCCCCTTTTTCCTCCAAACATAACGATGGTCATTATGGCCAAACAGTTCTATTTTTGTTTCATCAGACCAGAGGACATTTCTCCAAAAAGTATAATCTTTGTCCCCATGTGCAGTTGCAAACCGTTGTCTGGCAATTTTATGGCGGTTTTGGAGCAGTGGCTTCTTCCTTGCTGAGCGGCCTTTCAGGTTATGTCTATATAGGACTCATTTTACTGTGGATATAGATACTTCAGTATCGGTTTCCACCAGCATCTTCACAAGGTCCTCTGCTGTTCTGGGATTGATTTGCACTTTTTGCACCACAGTATGTTCATGTCTAGCAGGCAGAACGTGTCTCCTTCCTGAGCTGTATGACGGCTGCATGGTCCCATGGTGTTTATACTTGCGTACTATTGTTTGTACAGATGAACGTGGTACCTTCAGGCGTTTGTAAATTGCTCCCAAGGATGAACCAGATTTGTGGCGGTCTACAATTATTAGATTTTTTTCTGAGGTCTTGTATTTCTTTTGATTTTTTCCCCCATGATGTCAAGCAAAGAGGCACTGAGTTTGAAGGTAGGCCTTGAAATACATCCACAGGTACAACTCCAATTGACTCTAATTCACACATAATTCACATAATTTATCAGAAGATTCTAAAGCCATGACATCATTTTCTGGAATTTTCAAAGCTGTTTAAAGGCACAGTCAACTTAAAAAAAAAATATTTCACCTTTATTTAACCAGGTAGGCTAGTTGAGAACAAGTTCTCATTTACAACTGCGACCTGACCAAGATAAAGCATAGCAGTGTGAACAGACAACACAGAGTTACACATGGAGCAAACAATTAACAATTCAATAACACAGTAGAAAAAAAAAACAGAGAGTCTATATACATTGTGTGCAAAAGGCATGAGGAGGTAGGCGAATAATTACAATTTTGCAGATTAACACTGGAGTGATAAATGATCAGATGGTCATGTACAGGTAGAGATACTGGTGTGCAAAAGAGCAGAAAAGTAAATAAATATAAACAGTATGGGGATGAGGTAGGTAAATTGGGTGGGCTATTTACCGATAGACTATGTACAGCTGCAGCGATCGGTTAGCTGCTCAGATAGCAGATGTTTGAAGTCACAGGCAGCAGAGAACTGGAACAAAAGGCGGCCAGATGAGGTGTTGGCTTTAGGGATGATCAGTGAGATATACCTGCTGGAGCGCGTGCTACGGGTGGGTGTTGCCATCGTGACCAGTGAACTGAGATAAGGCGGAGCTTTACCTAGCATGGACTTGTAGATGACCTGGAGCCAGTGGGTCTGGCGACGAATATGTAGCGAGGGCCAGCCGACGAGAGCATACAGGTCGCAGTGGTGGGTGGTATAAGGTGCTTTAGTAACAAAACGGATGGCACTGTGATAAACTGCATCCAGTTTGCTGAGTAGAGTATGGGAAGCTATTTTGTAGATGACATCGCCGAAGTCGAGGATCGATAGGATAGTCAGTTTTACTAGGGTAAGTTTGGCGGCGTGAGTGAAGGAGGCTTTGTTGCGGAATAGAAAGCCGACTCTAGATTTGATTTTAGATGTTTGATATGAGTTTACAGTCTTGCCAGACACCTAGGTACTTATAGATGTCCACATATTCTAGGTCGGAACCATCCAGGGTGGTGATGCTAGTCGGGCGTGCGGGTGCAGGCAGCGAACGGAAAAGCATGCATTTGGTTTTATTAGCGTTTAAGAGCAGTTGGAGGCCACGGAAGGAGTGTTGTATGACGTTGAAGCTCGTTTGGAGGTTAGATAGCACAGTGTCCAAGGAAGGGCCGGAAGTATACAGAATGGTGTCGTCTGCATAGAGGTGGATCAGGGAATCGCCCGCAGCAAGAGCAACATCATTGATATATACAGAGAAAAGAGTTACATACACTACAACTTAGTGTATATAAACTTCTGACCCACTGGAATTGTCATACAGTGAATTATAAATGAATTAATCTGTCAGTAAACAATTGTTGGAAAAATTACTTGTGTCATGCACAAAGTAGATGTCCTAACCGACTTGCCAAAACTATAGTTTGGTAAGAAGAAATTTGTGGAGTGGTTGAAAATTAGTTTTAATGACTCCAACCTAAGTGTATGTAAACTTCTGTCTTCAACTGTACATAGATTAATCACTCAACTCAAATGGTTTCATTCGTCCTTCTTCCCCGACTGCGTCCAGCTACTTCGTTGGAAAAAAGGATGGTGGTCTCCGTCCATGTATTGATTACCATTCCCTGAATGACGTCATGGTCAAGAACTGTTTCCCTCTTTCTCTGATCCCAGGGACCCTTGAACAAGTGGTTCACGCCAACATCTATACAAAACTGGACCTGCGAAGTGCATATAACATTGTCTGTATACGTGAAGGCGACAAATGGAAGACGGTCTTTATCACCGCACGAGGGCACTACGAATACCAAGTGATGCCTTACGGCCTTACTAATTCCCCACCATCTTCCAATCCTTTATGAACAAGGTTTTCCTGGATATGATCAACTGCTTTCTCATTGTCTACATTGACATCCTGATTTACTCCCACTCCCTGAAGGAACACCTATAGCATGTGCAAAAGGTTCTTCAACAGCTCCTTGACCATAACCTGTTATGTGAAGACTGAAAAGAGCACTTTCCCTGTAAACCTTGGTAAACTTCCTCGGTTTCGTACTGACACCTGGAGGGGTCAGCATGGATCACCGCCATCAGTAACTGGCCCAAACCCACCAACATTAAGGAACTCCGGCGTTTCATTGGGTTCTCCAACTACTTTCGCCGGTTCATTTGGAGCTTCAGTTCTACTGCCGCTGCCCTTACCAGCCAAAAGACCCAGACCCTTCAATGGACTGATACCACCCTGACAGCTTTCAACAACCTGAAACGCCTCTTCACCACAGCCCTTTTGGTGGGGACACTCCAAGGAGTAAGTCAATAGCACAGTTCCCTAGGCGATGTGGTGACAGAGTGGAGGCCTTGATTTTTCTGAGGTTGTTGCTGTTCTGGGCGTATTCAGTTGGTATGGTGGGTGGCACTGCAGAGGCAGAGTCCTCAATGGTGGTGGCTCTGCAGGGTAGGCTAAGACAACTGGTAAAGCAGGTAGAAGACCAGGACAGTAGTTCACCTTGTCGCCATGAGATGGCAGGGTCGTGAAGACAAAGCCAGGGGTGTCCAAGAATGAGTGGCTGGTCAGGGGATGAGAGTTCCATGAGTTGAATGGTTTCAGTATGGAAGACTCCAATCTGGAGGGTGACGCTCTGTTAGGTGCGTAATGAAGCCTGTGCCCTATGGCTGCCTGTCCAGGGTGTTAGTCTTTAAAGGAGGGGTGACCGGTGTTATATCAATGTCAAGCTCTTGTACTAGTTGGTGAGCAATACAATTACCTGCTGGCCCCGAATCTATCAAGCCCTCTGCATACTTAGTAACCCTTCACGGTTATCAATACTGGGATGGAGAGTTGTTTCTGGGAGATATTTAGAAATAAGGACACACCTACCTGCATGGCAGCGGCGGGTCCCTTAACTCTCCGTGGGATGCGAACAGGGAAATGGCTAAGTAGATGATCTTTCCCTCCACAGCATAGGCAGAGCCCTTCTTGGATCCGCCTTTGAAGTTTGATACACGGGATAGGAGCATGGCCCAACTGCATGGGCTCTGGAAGACTCAGACGGGATGACGTAATCATGGAAAGAGAAGGTGTCGGGTTCCTAGGTGGCAGAGTTCTTCAGCGGTCGGCGATGAGGTGGTCGATGGAGATGGACATACGGATGTATTGATTTAAATCCTGATGGTCACCTCTACAGGCCAGCTCTGCCTGAAGTTCCCTGTTGAGCCCTCTTCGGTAGACGGTAAGTAAAGCAGCCTCACTCCATCCACTCCCTGCAGCCATGGTGCAAAACTCGAGGGCATACTCGGCAGCTGAATCGCGTCCTTGTTGAAGTTTGATGAGGTCTCCTATAGGATGTCCGGAAGGAGAGTGATCGAATACCTCTTTGAAGAGGGTGTGGAAATGCTTCTCGGATCCGAGTTCTGTGCTGTTGGCAGTCCATATGGCGATGGCCGAATCCAGGGCTTTGCCTGTGAGTAGAGACAAAATCCAGCCTGCTCTTGTCAGTGGCGAAGTTAGAAATCCCTGACATTTCCCAGGTGAACCGTCATATTTTCCAGGCATTGATATGAATGAAGGAGGGCTATGGGTTACGATACCTGGCATCGGATGAGTAGGGATAGGCTGGTGGAGAAGATGACAGATTTCCAGACGCTCCTCTTGCTGGGTTAGGCGCCGCTGTAGCTCCGCTGAATCCATTCTGTTTTTAGGTGAGGTATTCTGTAATGAATACACAGGGAGAAATAGGTGTAGATTCATAAAACAGAGTACAGCAAGTGTTTATTTCGCCTTCGCAAAAGGCAGGAATCATGGTCACAGGCAGGCAATGGTCTTACACAGGTTGGCAAACAGGCATGTGAATCAAAACTAGGACTGAAGGCTATAGCTGGTTCTCATAAACGAGCTAGGAAAAGGCTTAGTAGAGACAAAACAAACAATACCTCACAAAGGCACAAACAGAATGAACAGAACTAAATAAGGAGCTGATGAGACCTGGTGAGTAACTAACACAGGTAAAATCAATGAACAAAAATGAAAGACAGTGCTACATTCAAGCACACAAAGAAACAGGGCTACGTTCAAGAACACAACTAAACAGAACACAAGGTTGACTAAGAAAATAAATACAGGACCTTACAGCTGGTTTCTATCCGTGCCTCCTAAACAGGGACTGATTCAGATATCAGACAGACACCAGGTGAGCGGGTTCTCTGGCCAATCAGTGACAGAAATCCATTGGTACTTCCTGGGAGAGAAGAAAACAAGCAGTCGACTTGATTGACTCTAGTCTAATGTTTATTTCAAAAGCACAAATCCCAAAATAATATTTCCTCGGTTTAACACAGTGCGCAGTGAAGCATGAAAACAGAGGTTTGTTTCTGATGCATTTAGAGTGTGTTTGTAGGTGTGTATGTGAGCTGTGTAGAATAACCTCCTGAATCCACTTTCACTGTTTTACTAACCTTAGTTCATTCATGACTGCCAGATACACTTGATTGGAGAGCCCTCTCCTACTACAAGCACTCTTGTGTTTAGATCGCTTGGCATGGAACAGAATGCAAGCAGTTATTTGGGTTGGGATCATGGAATCAGAATGAGTTAGTTAGATTTCTAATTCTATGGTCAATGTTCTCACTCCTATCTGACATTTGGTGGACGATGCAAATGGAAAATAAACATAATGGCCTCACGACAACCACCAACCCACCCTCTGTGGACACCCTAAATGAGGCATGCTGTGTGTGTGTGTGTGTGCTTGTGAGTGACTACTAACTCCTACTATAGATCATAAATGGGAACATGCTTTCCACTGTTAAATCCATGTCTCTGTGTGGGTGTTGGTTTGTTATATTTTACACTTTGTAGTTGTTAATTGAACATCAAAACATAAGGCACTTGATCTTAGTTAAATAGAGTACAGTCCTTGTGGGAGGGTAAAGTCGTGTGTTTGTATGCGTGTGTGTGTGTGTGTGTGTGTGTGATCCTGTATAATCCACATCTCTGCATGTATGTATGTCAGTTTAATGAAGGCGTGAGTGGAGAAATGGGTTGGGTGGGTGAGGGATGATTGATCCATGTCACTGTCAGGGATGGGACCATATAGCATGGTAGCATACCATAGGGTTTTCTTTTTCTGAGTAGCCAATAGGCCACTATGGAACCAACAATTCAATTATGATCAGGGTGACAATAATGATGATCATGAGGAGGAATGTGATGATTATAATGATGATGATGATGACAACAATGTTTGTAGAAAGATAAATTACTTCAGTGTGTTTTACTCTCTTAGCTGGAGACCTATGCTTCCTACCAAAGCATCGCGGTTCTACTTACTACAGAGGTTTCCGTACCGATTGACAGTGTGTTAGTGTGTAGAGAGAAAGGGAGTGGATAGATAGAAAAGGGAGCGAAAGAGAGAGAGAGACCACTTGGCAAAGACGTAAATTCAACGTTTGCACGTTGGTTCAACGTCATTTCATTGAAATGACGTGGAAACAACATTGACTCAACCAGTGTGCCCAGTGGGAGAGGGAGATGGCATGGTCTCATGACGCCCGTATTGGCATCACTCCGGTTGGAAAAGAGAGATGAGAGGAGAGACGCTTCCATTATTAGACCGGTGCTCACGGTCACGCTCACTCCTGGAGATGCGCGCGCTGCTGCGAGACCAACGGATAAGTTCGAGGAGAGAATCCGCGAGGCGCTGAACTCAGGAGCACCGCTGCGTGAAGAGATAGCCGAGCCTTCTGTAGGTTACACTCGGACATGGAGAGACCGAACTAGGGTCTACGAGCCAGTCAAAGCAAGACTGCGCATTATCTGCACCTGGATATACCCAACAACGCACCCACACATTCATCCCAAACCGAGATGAGGAACAGCTAAACACCACGAAACTGAAACAACAACTCAACAACTCAATATGTAATTTGGACTGGAGTTATGTTGGACACGGGTTTGTTTTCATGAATTCCAAACTTGTATCGTTACACTGAGGACGTGCTCACGTTACAACATAAACGAATAAGTGCCATTCAGAGACAATTTATTATTTTAGGAATCCATTTTGCTTGAATAATGTCCAGGATTAAGCAGATGAAGTGAGTGACATATTTTGGTAACGCGCGCCAGTTAGTCTGTCAAGGCTTGACCATTTTATTAGCTAAATCTGTTCAAACCAATGTTTTCTTGTCCTTATAGGAAAACAACTGCATACCATTTGATATTTATTAGAATTATGATAGGCGATTTGTTTTTTAAGTCATCTGTCAGCTTTAACATTGCTCAGATAGCCATCCCGCTGGGCACACACTGGTTGAATCAACGTTGTTTGCGCGTAATTTCAATGAAATTACGATGAACCAATGTGGAATAGACGTTGAATTGATATCTGTGCCCAGTAGGCTGCTGTGTGCATCTCCATTTGAGAGACAGCGGGGACTTGAGCACACTAACATCTGAAGTAGGCTCCCCTGCCCAGTTTGTAACTGGTTCCCATTCTCGTGTGTTGCCTTGTATTATAGGCTGAAATTATATTTGAAGGATATTTCTGTGACCACCTGGACATAAATTCCCGCTTCTTTAAAATAGTCAAACAATTAAGCAGCTGTGAGATTACGATCAATTCTGTTTCATGTACTGGACAACTTTTAATTGTTTGAACGGATTTATTTTCAGACAGCAAATATAATTGCTCTCTCCTTTATTCTGGCGCGCTCCACGGGCATAGTTTATCGTTTGGCTGCTTAGAACGAACTTGGAGGATGAAACTGGGAGGAGGATAGGGAATGAACAGCGATAACACAACATTAATACTTTTAGTTATAGCCTAATGTTTTTTTCCTAAACTTTTAGGATATAATTTGATGTCAGCCATCCTCAATATAAAACAACGTTACCAACAGCATCTTTATTACAACAACATTTTATTCTCACTTTAATCAAGTCCATCCATCGTGTTACTCATGGCTTTACCCTTGAATAGTGCATGTTCAGTGGGGCTGGGCGACACTAATGGTTCGACCAGCGGTTTTTCTCTTCCCTGCAATCAGAGCGTCTCTTCCCTGCAACTGGCCCCCTACTCCCCCGAATCCACGGCGCTCTTCGCTACAGCCATCACCCTCATGGTGGTCTTCACAATCGTGGGAAACATCCTCGTCATCATTGCCGTCCTGACCAGCCATGCACTCCGAGGACCACAGAACCTGTTTTTAGTGTCTCTAGCGGCTGCAGACATTTTGGTGGCGACCCTCATCATCCCATTCTCCCTAGCCAATGAACTGCTGGGATACTGGTACTTCAAGTCTCTGTGGTGTGAGATCTACCTGGCACTGGACGTCCTGTTCTGCACTTCCTCTATAGTTCACCTGTGCGCCATCTCATTGGACCGTTACCTGTCCATAAGCCGGGTTACCTACTCTCGCCAGCGCACACCCATGCGTATTAAAGCCTCCATCGTGGTGGTGTGGCTCATCTCGGCCATAATCTCCTTCCCTCCTCTTCTGTCGCTAAATAAGAGCGAGCCCGGCGGGGAGGGGAGTGAGAGGGGTCCTCAGTGCCAACTGAACGACGAGCGCTGGTACATCCTCTACTCCACCGTCGGCTCCTTCTTCGCCCCATGTCTCATCATGATCCTGGTCTACATGAGGATCTACCAGATCGCCAAGCAGCGCACACAGAACCCGCCAGGCGAGCCCAGGAAAGATGGGGTGGGCTGTGCCACCCCAAGTCAAACCCCTCGGGGGATCCAAGCCAACGGGAAGGAGGACAGAGGGGAAACGCCAGCTATGCCCCACAAAACCACCAGCGTCAGACCCCCCACACTGGCTGTTACTCCATCACCGTCCCCCAACCTTGCCAATGAGACCCCCTCCCCTCACATCCCCACCACCCAAAACCTCCTCCATCCTCCGGTTCTATCCCTAGCTCCAAACCCAACCACCACCTCCCCTCCTACCTCCCCCCTGGATCCTTCACCCTCCTTGGTCTCACCGTCTTCCTCCCCCACCATCCCCCCACCATCCCCGGCCAAACCCAAACATGGGGAGAAGAAGGTGAAGGGGAAGAAGGGAAAGAAGTATAACAATAATATGGACAGCTCAAACAGCTCTGACAGTGACATGGAGAACGAGGAAGGGGGGAGGACTGGAATCAACAATCCTAGCATGGCTAGTTCAGCCGGCATCCATTCTCCAGCCACCATCCAGAAGTACAGGGACATAATCGCCACCTCTAAGGGAGCTAGGCTGGTGGCAGGGAGGAGGTCTAAGCCGGAGAGCACTCCGGGAGCAGCACGTCGTAAAGCCATGGTGAACCGAGAGAAGCGCTTCACGTTCGTCCTGGCCGTGGTGATCGGAGTGTTTGTTGTCTGTTGGTTCCCTTTCTTCTTCTCCTACTCGCTGCAGGCCATCTGTCCTGAGACCTGCTCCCTCCCTGATCCCCTCTTCAAGTTCTTCTTCTGGATTGGCTACTGCAACTCCTGTCTGAACCCTGTCATATACACCATCTTTAATCAGGACTTCAGAAAGGCCTTCAAGAAAATCCTCTGTAAGAACACCAAGGGCACCTTCTTCTAGACTGAATGCTCTGTAAGGACAACCATGGCAACCTTCCTTTAGTAAAGAGGCCTTAAACTGATGACCTGTAAGGTCAGTCCTTTCTTTTCAGTCCTCTCTAAACTCTTTGAGGTGTAAAAAACAGCACAAATATTCTGTAAACATTCGGACTGATTTTAGATTCTAATTAATGATGTTACGAAGGGCTGCCGATTCTATAATGCTGAATCAGAACAGCTGTAGGATAGCTCACCTTGCAACAGAAATAAACTTTTAGGGCTCGTTGTTTTAGTCCCTTGGTACGTAGCTGCAGACGTCTAGCCATTACCTGGAGAACTGTGACTGTTCATTGCAAGGGCATTGTCTGGGGAGAGCATGTGCAAAATATGTTACGTGAATTCTACTCTGGGGGGCTTTAGAATGATACTGTGTAAGAATCCAAGGGCATGATCCTGATCCTTTAGTAAAAGGTAGGAGGTATGTTCTGATCTATGAGCATTACACAGTATGTGTAGAAAGTTTGGAAAGGAAGAGAGAAGGAGGAAAAGGAAAAGAAAATGCCATTTTGGAATTTTGGCACTCGTGACACTTGGACATGTTGCTTGGAAAATGACAGTACAACGCTGCTCTCGTCAAAATATGACTGACTGACTCACATTAAGGTTGTCTGGGAAATCTGTTTGATTAAAAATTGAGAAACCTTTGGGTATAGCAGTACACCACTGCTCACTGAGAACTCCTGATCAAAACAACAATCTTGAGCGCTGCCATTCAAGGACTTTAAAGCGATGAAGCAAACAAATATCCTTTTATCAGCCGACTGATAAACAAAATAGAACAATGCGAGGAGATGATAGGCCAGACCTGTTGGCCTGTTGAAGCATCACCAGAGGCACTTCTCTTTATCAAAGGGCAGAACCACGAGGAACGCACAAGACCCTGGTCGCCTTTCCACTTATGCCTGCATAGTTACTTTTATCCTGCCTCAGGAATAGCATGTGTTCCTGTAGAGATGTTATCCATATGAGAGAGAGAGAGAGAGAGAGAGAGAGAGAGAGACAAGACAACAACAGGACTCTAACTGTTCATGAGACAACTAACTCCCTCTCAAACTCTGATGCCCACCACTGCTCTCATGTGGGGCTTAGGCTATATTTTGAAAGACTCTGTGTTTTAAGGTGTATCTCAATAGTCTATTGTGGCTTCCTCTGCTTGTGTATTTTCCTTCATCTGCACTGAAAAACAAAGGATATAGGTGGATGCAATATGAAGGATCAGGCATTTGTTTCCACATCTCTGTGTCAGTGCAGGTGAACTAAATAAAAGATGAGGAGAGGAAACAGCTTCACACTATTGTTATACACCCCTATAAGAGAATTTGAGTTCCAAATGGCAACCTATTTGATATATAGTGCACTACTTTTGACTAGAGCCCATAGGACTCTAGTCTAAAGTAGTGCACTGTGTAGGGAATAGGGTGGATTGTATCTAAAGTACTAAAGTACGGAAATGTATGCACTCACTACTGTAAGAGGCACTTGATAAGATCGTCTGCTAAATGACTGAAATGTAAATTGTATCTGTATATTGGGTCTATATAGCACAATTTCAAGCATATCACATTTATAAGAGGATAAATACTTTCCCAAATCGCTTGACAAGGAACGCAAATTTGTGACATTTAAGGATTTTTTGGAATGCAGTATAGTCGTACATATTTTTTTTCTTCTATCAAAGACACTGGACAGTGACTATCTGGCTTTGTTTGAGTGGATTCATCTGACTTCAGCCTGAAAGGACATTGCTATTAACGAACACACTGCTCCCCATTGAACAGAACAGAACAGTGGCTGTCTATGAGAGGAGGAACTCAGCCACGTTAGCTCTACTGCTGACCTGACACAAACACTTCAAACGGTCTTAAAAACACTCTAGTTGATATTGACTATAATACTGAAAGCACAGGTCATGTTCATCCTCAGCTACTTCTGGAAGGACATTCATACCATAAGATAATATAGTACTTTATTAAGCTCCCAAATGGCAAATATGGGATGGATGAATGAATGAATGATTGATTGCTTGATAGATCAATGAATTGATTGATTTGGGAATGTACCTGCACTTGCTGACTGGAATTCTACCTGGCACATTCCTTTATTTCTGAGAGGTACTGCTACTCTTTACAGTTGCTCTTTATGTATTTCTTCATAGACTGTCAGGTCATGATGCTTTTTGTGTTTCTCCCTCACAGAGGCTATGTCTGTAACTGTGAATGCTATATAGGTATTATGACACTATGGGACAAGGAATGTCGGCAACAACACTTCTAATCTCGCATTGTCAATTTTTGCTGACCCTTGTCTATGTGAGAGAGACTCCATGAGTGTGTATTTTCTAATGATGCACTTCTAGTGGTACCAGCTGCAAGTGTCTGGTAAACTTATGTAAAATGTCTGGGGTACTCATGGACTGTGCCAAAGCCTCCTCTGGCTGATATTTTATAATGTAGACCTCCACATAATGGTAAGCACAGAAAACAGATGTAGATATAGAGACTCAGGCCAAAGATCTCTCCCCCTGAGGGACACTAGTCTCTAGATGGCCATGCTTTGAAAGTACATTATCTATTTGTTCTTCCTTTAGGGTTAAAGTTAGTGTTAAGGATATGGGTAAGGTCAAAGGCAAGGTTAGGGTTAGTTGCAATTGCTTTTTGTAGTGAGAATTGTATTTTGTGGAACTCCGTTCCGTCCTTTCAAGCATGGCCGTGAAGTGACGCCAGCTGACACGGACAGAGCGGGACTCAGAGTGACACTGTCATGCTCTAATAAGGGGCTGTGATTGGATAAGCTATATGTATTATTTATTTATTTAGAGCCATTTTGAGTTTCCTGTTAGTTTCATATTTATAATTTTCCTTCTTTCTGACTGTGCTCTCCAAGCAAGGCAAAGTTAATGTGAACAAAATACTGTAAATACTGTATCAAATCTGAATATGTTGAATGAGATTCATTGATTTAAAGTCAGCAGAGGAACAGGATTCAGGAGCAGATGTATGTTTGCAGGGGTTGGGGTCATTTCTACTGGAACTCAGTCAATGCAGAAGATGAATGTCATGATTTGAAAAAATATTCTGAAATATTGGTAAAATCTGGGTCGTGGACTTGAATTTTCCTGCAGGCTTTTTGTACTTATTTATTATTTTTAACTCGTTTCTTAAACATTTTCAGTGGTGTTTTCTAAAGACTACTGTGCTGATGGGTGGTGCTTTAACAGCCTGTGGTTGCAGAACCATGGAGATCAGCAAACAACCGCACTCTGTGTTGGCACAAATTGTTCTGCGACAATAACATTTCCATTTTAAAATTCTATTGTCATTGAACTTTTGGTGCTAACAGAGCAGCCATGAAAACTCAATGTATAGTGAATCAACATCCCCATCATCATTCTCCCTACTCTTCTGACCTGCCTGGACTCTTTTTCTCCCCCTGCTGTGTTTGACCCTGGCCTTTCTCCCTCGCCCTCCATTTGGAAATAAAGCAGTTTAATAAGCATGGTGTGATCAATCATTTAAAATCATCGTATACAGTACTGCTGTCTGTGGTGTTAAAGGGGACATGAGTAAAACGGCTTAGCTCACTACATTGGGGTTTGAAGAATATTACACACTGGGGGTGGCTCTTGGGGGTGGCTCTAAATATAGCAGATTTAACTGGATCAATCTTAACAGGGAAATCTGCAGTTCGAACAATAACAAAGCGGTCACTCCGCCACTGATTTGGCAAACAGCTGAGGGACGGGACTGGAGAAATGTAGCCACTGATTTGGCAAACAGCTGAGGGAAGGGACTGGAGAAATGTAGCCACTGATTTGGCAAACAGCTGAGGGAAGGGACTGGAGAAATGTAGCCACTGATTTGGCAAACAGCTGAGGGAAGGGACTGGAGAAATGTAGCCACTGATTTGGCAAACAGCTGAGGGACGGGACTGGAGAAATGTAGCCACTGATTTGGCAAACAGCTGAGGGAAGGGACTGGAGAAATGTAGCCACTGATTTGGCAAACAGCTGAGGGACGGGACTGGAGAAATGTAGCCACTGATTTGGCAAACAGCTGAGGGAAGGGACTGGAGAAATGTAGCCACTGATTTGGCAAACAGCTGAGGGATGGGACTGGAGAAATGTAGCCACTGATTTGGCAAACAGCTGAGGGAAGGGACTGGAGAAATGTAGCCACTTGCAAACTCATGGACAGAGCTATGGACACAAGGACTAACCATGCATGATATCAACATTATTTTGTTTACATTTAACAATCTTATATTTTGGGTTCTGATGGGGTATGACAGTTGAACTAAGCTCATGGGGCATCTATACATGATTCTTCTTGAATTAATGGGTATTTATCATAAATTTAAAAGTAAAAAAAAAAAATGTGGCAACTGCATATTTCCCCTTTAATGTCCTTTAGATATTGTGGAGATGCCAAAAGCCCATGGTATACTGTTTAACATGAGCTTCTTATTACGGGATAATTGGTTTCTTATTATGGGATAATTCTAATATTGTGTACCCCAACACTTGTGAGCGCAATGAAGACTTTGTTTTAAAGAGGTTCATCACAGCTGTGTATAAGTGGGGCATACTGAAAGCAGCACAAACACTGCCAGTTACTTGTATCCCTTGTGATCTTATCGTATGTGATCTTACGTGAACTTAATGCGATAGCATGTGACAACATGGAACAGCAACATGTGATAAAATGAATGACACTACACATGTGAAAACATCTTGTAAAAAAATGTTGGACAAAATGTCAAAAAGCAATACCACATGTGAAAGTTTTTCACGTGAATGTGCAAATTTGATTTTCACGTGTGAGGTGAAAACATGTTATTCTCCTCACATGTGAAAAGGTGGTGTTAACACGTGAACACTAAATGTAACACATGTAACATATGGTTTCACATGTGAACAACTGACCTCATGTGTCTTTTGTTTTTAGAAAATTTCAGCTCAACATGTGAAAACAGCTATTTCACTTTTTTTTATATAAGGGAATGACATGATATAGGGGTTTTAAAGTAAGTGTACAATCTTTCATCATTGACAATATGAATACATTTCACATGATCACTTAGTAGTGACTTTTCAGTATTGGCTCCACCTGGGATTTGAACTCACAACCTCTGGATTTGGAGTATGCCAAGTTTCATTTATTACCTATAGTACATCTCTGCACTTAGCAAAATAGAGCCATCGGCACTGCGATTTTAGTTATCAGTTAATCTGCCTATTAACTCCTCATGGATTTCATTTACTTATCTCAGCAATTTGAAGTGTTTTCTGTATAGTTGTCTAATGTTGGTGGGGCATATTGTTTTAATGTTACTCTTGAATCACTAAGATAAATATAGTAGTTTTTCTTGAGTGCATTTTTAACAAAGCTGAGATTTATTTTACTTAAATCCAAAGTGTAGGAATACAGGTGAACTCATTTTTTGACACAGACATGGTGGCGTAGCAGGAAGCTCAGAATGCAGTGAAGCAAGAGGTTGTGAATTCAAATCCCAAGTGAGGATATGTTAAATAATAATTAATGCCACTTAAATATATAAGTTGATAACATTGTATTTTAAAAGCACTATTTGTCTGTATATCCTTAAAGACACATTTTTGTTTGCAGGGCATCTCAAATCTCATGTGAAAAATATTTTAGCAAATAAAATAGGTGAAAGATTATGTGAACACATGAAAATCCACACATTAAACTTCATGTGAAATATCATCACATGTGAAATGTTCCGAAAACACATGAGTTCATATGTGGAATTTCACACGTGAAATAACATTTTACATGTGAAATCATGTGATTTTCCACTCATGAAATAATGTTTTTCCATAAGGGATGGTGCACATGGAAAAAATGAACAGCATACCATTGAACTATTTTCTTTGAGTGTCTTACACACGCACGCACACACACACACGCACACGCACACGCACACACACACACACACACACACACACACACACACACACACACACACACACACACACACACACACACACACACACACACACACACACACACACACACACACACACACACACACGCACACGCACACGCACACGCACACACACACCAAATCTCATTATGACAGAGTGATTGCCATCATGACATCCTACTATAGAGTGGCGAGGAGGAGAAGGAGCTCCTTGGGCCCTTAGTGTCTGGAAGTAATTTAGCCATTCATTGTAGTCATTGCGCTCTGTTGAGCTGCTATTTTCTTGCGTTGTCTTATGTCAATTACCTTGTGACCTTCCTGCATTACTCATTATATTAATAAAGTCAAATTTAATCAACCAATTTGATAGTCAGTTTTAAAAAGGTTAAGGGTACAAAACTGTGTACATATCTGGCTGTGTTAGCAAAATCAAATCAAAACAAATTATTTAAAAGTTTCTTTACAGCAAATGTCAAATGTTACATGATTGTATAAACTACCTGAGGGTGCAGTATATATTAAGTTTGGCAATAAGGTCTAAAACCAGCTTGGGCCTAGCTTGGGCCTAGTGCACACTAGGCACTAGGCACTAGGCACATGCACACCAGGCTAATTCAGGAGACAGATTGTAGTTTTTATGCCCTGATATCAGGACCTGGCGGCTAAAAGTTCGATTAAGTCAGACGATTTATAGAATACAATCCCAAAATCAGCTGTAATTGTCAATAGTATAACAAAGCTTAAAACTGTGTTTGAGTGAATCCCGCATACAGAAAAGTTATGGTGAAGTTGTTTCTGGACACGGTAGACTACTCCTCACCACTATAGCAGAGGTCAACTTGTCGACAGTGAGTTGAGTTTGATTTGTGAAGTGAGGCAGCGTTGGGTTCTTTCTCTTTTCGTCTTTCAAACACACACACACATCAACACAGATGATGTAAAACGCATCACACTGTGACACTTTCTGTATTTTGAAAGTTCTATAACCCAAACACTTAATTGCCGACAGGCAAAACGTCTTCATCTTCAATCTTCATTTCCAACTTCATTACCTCCGGGCTGTTATTATGCAGGAGAGAGAGGGGCAGGAGGACAGATGACTTACTGTAGTCAAGTGGCTCCCAGAGCGGTGTGCATTTCACAGTGGTATATATTCACAAAAGCACAACCTCTCCAGTCTCCCGTTTATGCTATAAATATAAAGCAGTACTGATCAGCTGATATGGATGTACAGTACCAGTCAAACGTTTGGTCACAACTACTCATTTAAAAGGTTTTTCTTTATTTGTACTATTTTCTACATTGTAAAATAATAGTGAAGACGTCAAAACTATGAAATATCACATATGGAATCATGTAGCAACCAAAAAAATGTTAACTATACCTCAGCATTCAACACCAAAATACACTCCAAGCTCATTAAACCTTTTACGGCTAGGGGTTCCGCTAGCGGAACCATTATAGTCGTTATTTGGGCGGCAGCGTAGCCTAGTGGTTAGAGCGTTGGACTAGTAACCGGAAGGTTGCGAGTTCAAACCCCCGAGCTGACAAGGTACAAATCTGTCGTTCTGCCCCTGAACAGACAGTTAACCCACTGTTCCCAGGCCGTCATTGAAAATAATAATGTGTTCTTAACTGACTTCCCTGGTTAAATAAAGGTAAAATAAAAAATAAAAAAATTCCCCAAAATGTTCATTTATTTGGCGCGTTTGATTCTGAAAAACACCGGTTCCAACTCGCCCAACATGACATTTATCTAATAAATGACCCGTAATCTTGGTCCAAACATTTCAAACAACTTTCCTAATCCAACTTTAGGTATTTTAAAACGTAAATAATCCATAAAATGTAAGACGGAATACACTGTGTTCAATTGCGACTAAAATTAAAGTGGAGTGAGCTTCAGGTCGCGCGCCCCAAACAAAAGAGTACACTAGGCTGGACCCTCGTTCTGAATAGCCGTACTTCTTAATTCTCCAAAGAAAAACATCAACCAATTTCTAAAGACTGTTGACATCTAGTGGAAGCAATAGGAACTGCAACCAAGTGCCACAGAAATCTAGGTTCCCATAGAAAACTTATTGAAAAAAAAAAATCCTGGATGGTTTGTCCTGGGGGTTTTGCCTGCCAAATAAGTTATGTTATACTCAAAAACATTGTTTTAACAGTTTTAGAAACTTTAGAGTGTTTTCTATCCAAATCTACCATTATATGCATATCGTAGCTTCTGGGCCTGAGTAGCAGGCAGTTTATTTTGGGCATGCTTTTCATCCAGGTGTGAAAATACTGCCCCCTATCCCAAACAGGTTTTAAGCACGTGGCTCTGGGTCTTAACCCCGCCCTGTGCAACTGGGTCCTGGACTTCCTGACGGCCCGCCCCCAGGTGGTGAAGGTAGCAAACACCTTCACTTTGCTGATCCTCAGCACAGGGGCCCCACAAGCATTTGTGCTCAGCCCCCTCCTGTACTCCCTGTTCACCAATGACTGCGTGGCCACGCCTCCAACGCAATCATCAAGTTTGCACGCGACACAACAGTAGTAGGCCAGATTACCAACAATAATGAGACCGCCTACAGAGAGGAGGTAAGGGCCCTGGGAGAGTGGTGCCAGGAAAATAACCTCTCACTCAACGTCAACAAAACAAAGGAGCTGATCGTGGACTTCAGGAAATAGCAGAGGGAGCACCTGCATATACACATCAACAGGACCGCAGTGGAGAAGTTGGGAAAGCTTCAACTTCCTCGGCATACACATCACTGACAATCTGAAATAATCCACCTACCCAGACAGTGTGGTGAAGAAGGGGCAACAGCAACAGAAATTTGGCTTGGCCCCTAAAACCCTCACAAACCTTTACAAATACACAATTGAGAGCATCCTGTCAGGCTGTACCACCGCCTGGTATGGCAACTGCACCGCCCGCAACTGCAGGGCTCTCCAGAAGGTGGTGTGGTCTGCCCAACGCATCACTGGGGGCAAACTACCTGCCCTCCAGGACACCTATGTACCCGATGTCACAGGAAGGCCAAAATTATCATCAAGGACATCAACCACCCGAGCCATGCCCTGTTCACCCCGCTATCATCCAGAAGGAAAGGTCAATACAGGTGCATCAAAGCGGGGACTGAGAGCCTGAAAAACAGCTTCTATCTCAAGGCCATCAGGCTGTTAAATAGCCATCACTAGCTGGCTTCCACCCAGTTACACAACCCTGCACCTTAGAGGCTGCTGCTCTATATACACATAGACTTGGAATTACTGGCCACTTTAAGAATGGAACACAAGTCACTTTAATAATATTTAAATCATGTTTAACTACTGCTTTACTCATCTCATATGTATATACTGTATTCCATTCTACTGTATTCTAGTCAATGCCACTCCGACATTGCTCAATCTAATATTCATATAGTTCTTAATTTCATTCTTTTACTTTTAGATTTGTGTGTATTGTTGTGAATTGTTAGATACTACTCCACTGTTGTAGCTAGGAACACAAGCATTTCGCTACACCCGCAATAACATCTGCTAAAAATGTGTATGTGACCAATACAATTTGATTTTGATTTGATTTGATTAATGTACACAAGGCCATATGACAAACTTCACAAACAGGGTGGCAAAGGAAGAGTGAATTAATTGTTAACATTAGGTTTTAGCACTGTTAGTGATAAAGTCATAGAGATAAAAGCACTAGCTTTTAGGAAGATGTAGGACGTTCATCTGGAAACATCCTATTACAGCTGCTTACCTTCTGCATCTTAAATGGCATCCTCTTCCCTTTATAGGGCATTACTAGGGCCCAAGGCTCTGGCCAAAAGTAGTGCACTACATAGGGAATGGGGCTCTGGTCCAAAGTATAGCACTACTTAAGGAATCGAGTGCTATTTTGGACACGAACATTGTTTGTTAATACATTTTTTAAGTGGTACTCATTATTTTTGGGACGGGTAGAAGTCTGGTAGAAGGGTTTGGTGGAGAGTCTGGTAGAATGAAGAGTCTGGTGAAGAGTCTGGTAGAAGGACAGTCTGGTGGAGAGTCTGATAGAAGGAGAATCTGGTGGAGAGTCTGGTAGAAGGAGAGTCTGGTGGAGAGTCTGGTAGAAGGACAGTCTGGTGGAACGAGAGTCTGGTGGAAGGAGAGTCTAGTGGAAGGAGAGTCTAGTGGAAGGAGAGTCTGGTGGAGAGTCTGGCAGAAAGAGAGTCTGATGGAGAGTCTGGCAGAAAGAGAGTCTGGTGGAGAGTCCGGTGGAAATAGGGCTGTTAAGTTGACCATATTACTGCCACACCGGCGGTCACAAATCATGAAGGCAGTCAAATTCCACATGACTGTTTAGTCACGGTAATTAGGCTTCTCCAAGCTCTCATGGTGCTGATGGTCATTGGTAGCCTACCAGACGTGGTAAGTGCCTGGTACCCAGCACTCTATTGTCCTTCTAGTCACTCTGACATCAATGCAATTGTCATCAAAAATCGAATAAACTGCTTAATGGGAAGCCTATGACCTCATGTTACGCACTACTTCTATAGGCTATGCAATTGCACGAGAAAACAGAGTCATGACCTCTATTAAAAAGAGAAAGATCCCATCAGCTTTCTATAGGCTAGGCCTACTATATTTATTTCTCGACTTTCCTAATATTAACCACATTGCTTTGCTTCACAACAGGAGTATAGCTTACCTGGCTGGCATGAAGATGAACCATGGGCAAAGCGTCCTCCATTCACTATTTAAGTGCATAGATAACATGTATTTTTCCCCCTGCCTCTGTTTCGAGACAGGTGCATGATAATGGTCCATTCTAACTCAATTTAATTTTTGTATATGTAAAGACAAGATTAAATCAAGAATAGTCTGATGGGTGACAATATTAGCCTACCACTTGTGAATGATATATTATCCCTTGTGAATGATGCCCAGTGTAAGGCAAGAAACAAAGCCTTTTTTTGGGGACTTTTTATAATCATAGTTGCACATGTCGCCTAGCTCATATTACTACACAGTTGAAGTCGTAAGTTTACATACACCTTAGTCAAGTACATTTAAACTCAGTTTTTCACAATTCCTGACATTTAATTCTCGTAAAAATTCCCTCAGTTAGGATCACCACTATATTTTGAGAATGCGAAATGTCAGAATAATAGTAGAGATAATGATTTATTTCAGCTTTTATTTCTTTCATCACATTCCCAGTGGGTCAGAAGTTTATATACACTTAATTAGTATTTGGTAGCTTTGCCTTTAAATTGTTTAACTTGAGTCAAACGTTTCAGGTAGCCTTCCACAAGCTACCCACAATAAGTTGGGGGAATTTTGGCCCATTCCTCCTGACAGAGCTGGTGTAACTGAGTCAGGTTTGTAGGCCTCCGTGCTCAACACGCTTTTTCAGTTCTGCCCACAAATTTTCGATAGGATTGAGGTCAGGGCTTTGTGATGGCCACTCAAATACCTTGACTTTGTTGTCCTGAAGACATTTTGCCACAACTTTGGAAGTATTCTTGGGGTCAGTGTCCATTTGGAAGACCCATTTGTGACCAAGCTTTAACTTCCTGGCTGATATCTTGAGATGCTGCTTCAATATAGCCACATCATTTTCCTACCTCATGTTGCCATCTATTTTGTGAAGTGCACCACTCCCTTCTGCAGCAAAAGCACCCCCACAACATGATGCTGCCACCCCCATGCTTCAAGGTTGGGATGGTGTTCTTCAGCTTGCAAGCATCCCCCTTTTTCCTCCAAACATAACGGTGGTCATTATGGCCAAACAGTTCTATTTTTGTTTCTTCAGACCAGAGGACATTTTTCCAAAAAGTATGATCTTTGTCCCCATGGGCAGTTGCAAACCGTAGTCTGGCTTTTTAATGGAGCAGTGGCTTCTTCCTTGCTGAGCGGCCTTTCAGGTTATGTTGATATAGGACTCGTTTTACCGTGGATATAGATACTTTTGTACCTGTTTCCTCCAGCATCTTCACAAGGGCCTTTGCTGTTGTTCTGAGATTGATTTGCACTTTTCGCACCAAAGTACATTCATCTCTAGGAGACAGAACGCGTCTCCTTCCTGAGCGGTATGACTGCTGCTTGGTCCCATGGTGTTTATACTTGCGTACTATTGTTTGTACAGATGAATGTGGTATCATCAGGCGTTTGTAAATTGCTCCCAAGGATGAACCAGACTTGTGGAGGTTTACAATTTTTTATCTGAGGTCTTGGCTGATTTCTTTTGATTTTCCCATGATGTCAAGCAAAGAGGCACTGAGTTTGAAGGTAGGCCTTGAAATACATCCACAGGTACACTTCCAATTGACTCAAATTATGTCAATTAGTCAGCCAGAAACGTCTAAAGCCATGACATCATTTTTTTGAATTTTCTAAGCTGTTTAAAGGCACAGTCAACTTAGTGTATGTAAACCTCTGACCCCACTGCAATTGTGATACAGCGAATTATACGTGAAGAAATCTGTCTGTAAACAATTGTGGTAAAAATGTCTTGTGTCATGCACAAAGTACATGTCCTAACCGACTTGGCCAAACTACTGGTTGTTAACAAAACATATGTGGAGTGGTTGAAAAACAAGTTTTAATAACTCCAACCTTAGTGTATGTAAACTTCCTACTTCAACTGTATGTTTTGAAAAGGTATGTATCACAACTGTCCGAATAACTTCTTAAAATTTGTCACGGTTGTCGTAAGAACGGGACCAATGCGCAGCGGATGTTGAGTTCCACATATTTATTGCAAAGTGAAACTTAAAGAAAAAACAATAAATCAATAAACGGACAACTAAACGTGAGTACGTGGTGCTTATGCACAAACACAAAACAATATCCCACAAACACAGGTGGGAGAAATATCTACTTAAATATGATCCCCAATTAGAGACAACGATTATCAGCTGCATCTAATTGGGAATCATACAAAAAATACAAAACACCAACATAGAAAATATAAACTAGAACACAACATAGAAATTATAAACTAAAATACCCCTCTAGTTACGCCCTGACCTACGACACCATAAAGAAACAAGGGTTCTCTATGGTCAGGTTGTGACAGTACTCTCACCCCCGCAAAGGTGCGGACTCCGGCCTCAAAACCTGAAACCAAATGGGGGGGGTTAGGGGGGGTGACTAGTGTTGGTGGAGGCTCCGGTGCGGGTCACGACTTCCCGAAGTCGGTCGGAGTTGCCGGCCTACTAGCCATCACCGATCCATGTTTCCTTTTCCGTTTGTTTTGTCTTTGGTTCTGTCACAACTGGTTTTCATTTGCTTTGATTTCTGTGTGTATATTTACCCTGTTTTCCCGCTTGAGCTTGTGCAGGATTATTATTCTTGTTGCTTATGGAGGCTTTCCTCAGTGTATTTTCGCGTGTAGTGATTTTAGTAAGGTACGTTGTGGTTCTACGCCTTACGGGTGAACTGTTTGTTTCCATTGGGTTTTGGGTATTTGTACTGGACTGTGTTTTTTTTGGACTTGCCCTGATTAAAAGTTACATGCTACACTGACATTTCTGCTCACCTGCGTTTGACTCCTCACTTACCTTCAGTGCGCTCGCAACACTAACATAAGCACAACTCAGAGTATGCTATTCTGGTTTTCTGAAATAGGCTATGTTTTCTTCATATCATGTTTCTTTAGACCGGTCTAAAATAAATAATGGATTTATTGTGAAGGTGTAGGCTATATTACATGGATTTATTAGACTTTTTAAAATGTAGATGTTCCAAAGGACCAATGTGTGAAAGCCAGGAGATACTAAATGTGTTTATGTTAATTAACAATCAATTACCGTGAGACCGGCAGTTATTTGCTTGACAATCACCGGCTGACGAAATTTTGTGACCGCCACAGCCTTAGGTGGATGGAGAGTCTGGTAGAAGGAAGTGTTGGTGATAAACTGTGCTGTTGTTTACTGTTATCACAGTCCCTGAAAGTCAGTAGCACCAGGCTGCATATTTCAGACTTTCACAGCCACTGAACTCGTGCTAAGCGCACAGATTTCTCCCCATACCCTTTTTTTTGCCATAGTGTGTGAATGTGTGTGTGGGTATACTTTTCAAAGACTCTCAGCATTCTCTGCACGGCACAGCATTTTTAGTACAATACAGGACGTTTGAGAGGCATGAATATTGATGGTTGAAAAATCATAACTTGACGAGGACATGGAGATGTGTGTGTGTGTGTGTGTGTGTGTGTGTGTGTGTGTGTGTGTGTGTGTGTGTGTGTGTGTGTGTGTGTGTGTGTGTGTGTGTGTGTGTGTGTGTGTGTGTGTGTGTGTGTGTGTGTGCATGTTTGTGGATATGGGTGTGTTTTAAATATGCTAGGACGGGATTTACATGCACACACTGAACAGAAGGATGGAAAAGCCATGGATGGGAGCAATAGAGCAAGAAAAGCGCAATTATGGAAACCCACAACTGCATAATACTGCAGTATCTGTGCCCACACACACACACACACACACACACACACACACACACACACACACACACACACACACACACACACACACACACACACACACACACACACACACACGCACACGCACACGCACACGCACACGCACACGCACACGCACACGCACACGCACACGCACACACACACTATTAGCATTCCGTCAGCAACTTTACTAATCATTCATCACTGAGGAAAACACATGTAATACTAAGTATGTGATCAACCATCTAAACCGGGTCTTTGCATGTAAATGTCTATATATTATTGTAGTTGTAAATGTGTACATAGTTATTATTATTGTCTCATTCATTCTCTTTTTTCACCTGCACTGTTGGAGCTCAGAGCATAAGCATTTCAATCATTTCACTCTACCCTGCGATTACATCTGCAACTAATAAACTAATCTAATCTGATCTAAAGTATATGCATTTGCTCTGTGAACTAAAATGTACAACTCAGGCAAGATTACTCATGAAGGGATGCATTAGTTTTGTTCCTCAGCCATGTTTGTTCTATTAGCACACCAGGATACTCTACTGAAGCATGACGCTGCAGGCAGAGATAAGCAAAGCTCACACAAAGGCCTGTAATTACATTTCCTCTAATGCCTGGTTTGGTTTGACAAACTGCATCAGGGATGTTTCTAATGCAAGTCATGATGACTGTGTGTGTGTGTGTGTGTGTGAGTGAGTGTGAGTGTGTGAGAGAGAGCGAGAGAGAGGAAAAGCTAACAGATAGAATATAATTACTCTGGTCTGATGCATGGTTTGATTTAAATGCTGAAGCATCCCCAGTTGGATAATTGCCAATGTTCCCTTCGGCAATGCACAGACTTTAACTTTGTGAAACTTCTGTGGCGTGTTTAATGTGAACACTGAGGCTTTACCCACTTTAAGTTACAGTTTTATCATATATCCTGATGCCTAGTCACCTTACCCCTACATATCTACCTCTATCGATCCAGAAACCCATCACATTGTAAATATGGCACTGGAACGGACCCTGTATATAGTATGTGTCACACCCTGATCTGTTTCACCTGTCTTTGTGCTTGTCTTCACCCCCCTCCAGGTGTCGCCCATCTTCCCCATTATCCCCTGTGTATTTATACCTGTGTTCTCTGTTTGTCTGTTGACAGTTATTTTTCTTTGTGAAACCTACCAGCGTTTGTTCCTCTGCTCCTGCCAGTTTCCTGCTCCTGTTTTCTAGTCCTCCCCAGTTTTGACTGTTCTGCCTGCCCTGACCCTGACCCTGCCTGCCATTTTGTACCTTAAACCACTTTACTGGATTATTAACTCCTGCCTGCCCTGACCCTGAGACTGCCTGCCGTTCTGGACCCAATAACCCTCTCTGGATTATTGACCCCTGCCTTTCCTTTGACCTGTTGTTTGCCTGCCACTGTTTTAGAATTGAACTTTTGTTTCTTTGTCACTGTCTACATCTGGGTCATACATGAGACGTGATAGTACGAACTAGCAATGACTGACCCAGCAGCCTCGGACCAGCTCTGCAATGCCCTCTCCTCCCAAGGAGCAACCATTGGTAGGCACGAGGAGTTGCTTCATGGTCTTATAGAAGGGTTCCAGACCTTGGATGAATGTCACGACCAAGCATTAAACACATTGCTGGAGCAATTCCGGGGTTTGTCTAACATGCAGTCTACCGTGACAGTAACCTCCCAGCCCCTCAGTAACCCGGCTGTTAGCAGCACCGTCACCCCGGTTTCCCGGGAACCCTGCTTACCTCCCCCAGAGCGATTCGATAGAGAGCTCTAAGATAGCGTACCTCATCACGCTGATGTCCGGGAGGGCTCTCGCCTGGGCTACGGCAGTATGGGAACAACAGTCGGCTCTATGCTCCACTCTGGAGGAGTTCGTGGCAGAGGTAAAGGAGGTAAAGGTTTTCAATGCTCCATTGTCCGGGAGAGAGGCTGCCCGGAAGTTGCTTTGGCAAGGCTCCCGCAGTGTGGCAGACTACGCAGTGAATTTCCGCACGTTGGCAGCGGAGAGCGCAGAGTTGCAAAGAAAAAGGCATATCTCAGACTGGCCAATAGAAAGAAAAGATTAAGATGGGAAAAATAACACAGACACTGGACAGAGGAACTCTGCCTAGAAGGCCAGCATCCCGGAGTCACCTCTTCACTGTTGACGTTGAGACTGGTGTTTTGCGGGTACTATTTAATGATGCTGCCAGTTGAAGACTGTGAGGGTGTCAATTTCTCAAATTAGACACTCAAATGTACTTGTCCGCTTGCCCAGTTGTGCACCGGGGCCTCCCACTCTTTCTATTCTGGTTAGAGCCAGTTTGCGGAGGGGGGCATACGAGGTGTGGGGCTAAGCCAGGTAGCAGACCTGAGCTCACTCCTCGTGCTCACTCCACCGTGTTATGTGGTTAAACGCACGGTGTCGCCAGTACGTGCCCATAGCCCGGTACGCTATAGGGCAGCCCCCCGAGAGTGTCATGCGAGTGTGGGCATCCAGCCAGGGCGTATGGTGCCTGCTCAGCGTGTCTGGTCGCCGGTACGCCGTTTCGGTCCAGGGTATCCTGCGCCGGCTCTGCGTGCTGTGTCTCCGGGGCGCTGGGAGGGTGCAGTGCGTCTTATGCCTGCGTTCCGCTCGTGCTGGGCAAATGTGGGAGTGGAGCCTAAGGGAGAAGTGCGCGTAGTAGGCACTAGATCTCCCATGCTTACCCACAGCCTGGTTCAACCTGTGCCTGCACTCTGGAGGGTCCGGGCTAGAGTAGTTATCCAACCTGGGGGAGTGGCGCACCAGAGCTCCAGTGCTCCCCCACAGCCCGGTCCTTCAGTTGCCTCCTCCTAATACCAAGCCTCCTGGAGGTCTCCCCAGCCTGGTGGGTCCACGCACCAGGCTGTCTCTCTGTCTCCTCCCTACAGGTGTTCCCGTCTGTCCAGAGCAGCTAGAGTCTCCCGTCTGTCCAGAGTGGCTCGAGTCTCCCGTCTGTCCAGAGCTGCTAGAGTCTCCCGTCTGTCCGCAGCTGCTAGAGTCTCCTGTCTGTCCGGAGCTACCAGAGCCGCAAGTCTGTCATGAGCCGCCAGAGCCGCCAGACAGCATGGAGTGGCCAGAGCCGCCAGTCAGCCAGGATCCGCCAGAGCCGCCAGTCAGCCAGGATCCGCCAGAACCGCCAGTCAGCCAGGATCCGCCAGGATCCGCCAGTCAGCCAGGATCCGCCAGAGCCGCCATTCAGCCAGGATCTGCCAGAGCCGCCAGTCAGCCAGGATCTGCCAGAGTCGACAGCCAGCTGCCCTTCAGTCTGGAGTTGCCCCTCAGTACTGAGCTGCCCGTCAGTCCCGAGCTGTCCCTCAGTCCCGAGCTGCCCCTCAGTCCCGAGCTGCCCCTCAGTCCAGTGGGGCCATTTAGCAGGGTCGCCGTGTTTAGGAGGCCACGGAGGCGGACAATGAGGCGGAGAAAGACTGTGGTGAAGTGGGGTCCATGTCCCGCGCCAAAGCCGCCACCGCGGACAGACGCCCACCCAGACCCTCCCCTATAGGTTAAGGTTTTGCGGTTTTCGTTCGTATTCACGTTTATTGTTTTTGTATTCAGTTGTGTTCATGTTAAGTATTTCTTATTAAAAGGAACCATGGACACTTACCACGCCGCATATTGGTCCTACGATCCTTCTCGCCTCTCCTCTTCAGACGAAGAGGAGGAAATCCTTTACACAGCCTTTTCCCACAGGGTTTTTGTGGGATCTTGTCTATGTCTAGTTGCCTGCGAGCACTACTTTAGTTTCTCGTTTCATTTTGCGCTTTATTGTTTTCTGTGAGTTTCATCCAATCAACATGTGGAACTCTATGCACGATGCGCCTTGGTCCATTAATTCAACCAATGATCGTGACACCATGGTGTTTATACTTGTGTACTATTGCTTGTACAGATGAACGTGGTACCTTCAGGCATTTGGAAATTGCCCCCAAGGATGAACCAGACTTTCTGAGGTCTTGGCTGATTTCTTTTGATTTTCCCATGATGTCAAGCAAAGAGTCACTGAGTTTTAAGATAGGCCTTGAAATACAACCACAGGTATACCTCCAATTAACTAATGATGGCAATTAGCCTATCAGAAGCTTCTAAAGCCATGACATCATTTTCTAGAATTTTCCAAGCTGTTTAAATGCACAGTTAGCTTAATGTATGTAAACTTCTGACCCACTGGAATTGTCATACAGTGAATTACAAGTGAAATAATCTGTCTGTAAACAATTGTTGGAAAAATTACTTGTGTCATGCACACAGTAGATGTCCTAACCGACTTGCCAAGGATATAGTTTGTTTACAAGAAATTTGTGGAGAGGTTGAAAAATGAGTTTTTTTGACTCCAACATAAGTGTATGTAAACTTCCGACTTCAAATGTGTATATATATATATATATATATATATATATATGTGCGCTGTATATAGCCCATGCCCATTTAGTGTGCCGAATTATATATTCTATTATATTCAAATATATTCTGTTCATCATCTTATAAAAAATGGAGCATCTTATTACAATGTTTATTTTGATATTCTATTAGCTTTAACATGCTGCAAAGATACTTGGTTCCTTATTTATCTGTGCTGAATTAAATGCTCGCAATCTCTTGGCCTAAGTTTAAAATATTCAAGTGATGGTTCTCACAAACCAATCAATAATTGCCTTTGCAACAATGTTGCTAATATGATCAAACTAAATATGAAACACGCTTTGCCTCACAATTGAGGTTTGCAAGCTGATGCATTGTGTCCTCCTCCCAGAGCGCTAAGAACCTTGGCGTGATCCTGGACAACACCCTGTCGTTCTCAACTAACATCAAGGCGGTGGCCCGTTCCTGTAGGTTCATGCTCTACAACATCCGCAGAGTACGACCCTGCCTCACACAGGAAGCGGCGCAGGTCCTAATCCAGGCACTTGTCATCTCCCGTCTGGATTACTGCAACTCGCTGTTGGCTGGGCTCCCTGCCTGTGCCATTAAACCCCTACAACTCATCCAGAACGCCGCAGCCCGTCTGGTGTTCAACCTTCCCAAGTTCTCTCTCAACCCCGCTCCTCCGCTCTCTCCACTGGCTTCCAGTTGAAGCTCGCATCCGCTACAAGACCATGGTGCTTGCCTACGGAGCTGTGAGGGGAACGGCACCTCAGTACCTCCAGGCTCTGATCAGGCCCTACACCCAAACAAGGGCACTGCGTTCATCCACCTCTGGCCTGCTCGCCTCCCTACCACTGAGGAAGTACAGTTCCCGCTCAGCCCAGTCAAAACTGTTCGCTGCTCTGGCTCCCCAATGGTGGAACACACTCCTCACGACGCCAGGACAGCGGAGTCAATCACCACCTTCCGGAGACACCTGAAACCCCACCTCTTTAAGGAATACCTAGGATAGGATAAAGTAATCCTTCTCAACCCCCCTTAAAAGATTTAGATGCACTATTGTAAAGTGGCTGTTCCACTGGATGTCATAAGGTGAATGCACCAATTTGTAAGTCGCTCTGGATAAGAGCGTCTGCTAAATGACTTAAATGTAAATGTAAATGTTGTATAGCTCTGTGCTGTGTTTCACCGTTGTAGCTTGGAGAGAAGAGAAGCCCATCGTCCTCGTGCTGGACTTCTTGCAGTCCGTGCTATTTGGAATCCTTGGGACGTGCCTCCACAATTGAAGTCAAAATTAGTGAAGGTATGGGATAAGGTTATGTTAGGGTTATGGTTAGGGTAGAAGTTAAGGTTAGGGTCGTCCCAATAATCTCGGATAGCACTGACCCTTCTTGCTGACTGGCTGACTTGCACTCGATCAACACTCGGAGGAAGAAGTTGACAGCATCATCTTATGGAAAGTGAACAACTGTTTCAGGTAATTACGCACTTAACAATTACTATAAGTAAAATGTCGTTACATATATTTTATTCTTGTGAAGGATAGAGGATAGGATTTCAACGTGTCAGCATTTTTTAAAACTAAAGGCAGCTCGTGAGTTTCACGTTTAGGGAAGATTACAATTTATCCTACCATTTCTACCGATCTGCATGCCAGTTAGCCTATTAATATTTATATATGCACATTTTTGTGGAACAGTTTCATTTCAATAATAAAGTTTATTGTTTCTCTAAATCATTGCCACATGGTTAATCATAAAAATCTGAAGTAAAATTATAAAAATCTAAAATTTAAAATTCAACTATGGCTAGACAGCTAGCCTCTGCCATTTGGACACATTGATACACTGTGATCCATTGGCGGCTAAAGAAATTAGTGCATAGAGCTCAGAGATAGCCTATAGGCTAATGCAGCAATAGGCCTATAACTTCCATCATCAACTAAGTAAAATATATAGGCCTAAAGCCACCACCCCCAAAATAAATGGTAGAGAATATCCTGGTTACAATGTTGGTTCCTTCAATCACATTCATCTCTCAACTCTGCCAGCCTGCCTCCCTTTCTATCTGTCCGATGCTATAGCTAATGGACTTGCAACAATGTATCAACTTGCCTAATCCGGGCCCTCAAATGTTCATGCACCAGTGAGGTCAGGGCAGAAAGCATTTTTTTTATTACTTTCCACTGGATATTTGGGATTATCAGATCATGATATTTTGCACTTTCACACTGAGGCTTGGTGAGTGTTAAACATATTTTTCAAATACTGAGGAACTATCACTCAGAAAGGATGTAAAAATGTTTTTTGACTTTGTTGACTTGTGTGAGGCGAAACTTCCAACTTCAACTGTATACAGGAAAGGTGATCTTTTACAGATACAGTCTCTCAAGTGGATTTCTCTCTCGTCCTGAACATGTGACATTAGTCCCTATCCCTGTTTGTGCAAGAATCACGTCCATGTGAGGAGAAACAGATTGTGTCTCCCCTGACTCACCAGACACCTCAGACGTCATGGGCACAGTCTCTGTGACCTGGTCTGGTGTTGTTGTGCCTGGCAATAGCTGTAGATAGCGCCTGTTACTTCTGAACTACCCCCCTGGGCAGTTTCCACCCGGTATGACCGTGGGGTGGAGCTGGGGACTTGAACAACTGCTGGTGTCGTCCAGTGTTTTTGTCCATCAAGTTTCATGAGCACTGTGTCCCCAGAGCTCAGTGATTAAATGTTTCTGACTCCATTCCTGCGGTCGTTGTAAAATGCCTGCTTCCATTTTGCAGCAGCGTCTGCCTGTCTGACCTTCTCCTGGTCAGTTTCATTTCAGATTCTCTTATAAGGAAGGAAGGATTGTCCTGATCCTTCTCCCCATCAGTAGCTCAGCCCGAGTGGCTCTGTATGTCAGTAGAGTGAGCAGAGGGTCTGTCTGGTTGAGTATCCACTTGGCTGTCTGTATAGCCCTCTCCACATGTCCATTACAAATGGGGGCTGCTTGTCACATGTACAGTATGAAGTCATACTCCTTACTATGTTATTTTAGCTCTGTACTTGCTAACAGGGGGCTATTATCGCTAACCAGGATCTCAGGGACTCAGAACCTAGCAAAGGTTGCTTTGAGCTTGGCAATGACCTGGGTACTGGTCGTGGTTGGAAGGTGGAGGATTTCTAGGAATCTAGAATAGTCTGACACAGGTAGTTTTGATTTTTCTACTCACACAGATGTGCTGCTATTTTCTGCCATGGTCTGAAGGGAAGCTCATGAGATATTAATGGCTCTTTTCTTTGTGTGATCCTAGTTTCACAGCAAAATGCACACATTTGCAGCTCTGTGATTATCTCCTGTGAGATTTTAGACCACCATACAGATTTGTTAGCTTTCTCCCTGCACTTTACCAGCCCTTGGTGTCCATCATGAATCCTATGTAGGATTTCTTTTCTCATGCATGTGAGAATGACAATGCCGATTCCCCGGATCACTAGTCCATGTGTCTCTGATAGTTTCCCTCGCACCTGATAATTCTCATCGATTCAGAGATTTTCTCTAAGTACTCAGGCCACCCATTTCCGATGAACCACAGCACTGACTGCAGCTGTGGCTCAGATTCAGTGCTCAGTCTGATGTTCTCCATTCTCTGTGGACAGGCAGGTAGATAACTTACAACTGGTGCAACATATGCGGCTAACAAAATGTCCATGCATGTTGTAGCTGGTATCATTTGGATTGCAAATCAGAGGAAGATTTTCAAAAAGTAAGTGAATATTTAATCACCATTTGAAGCCGGTGCTGGTTGAAAAATATTTTGATGTGTGGCGCCGTCCTCAAGCAACCGCATTGCATGCTTTTGCTGTAAAGCCTATTGTAAATCAGACAATGCAGTTAGATTAACAAGAATTTAAGCTTTTAACCGATATAAGACACTTGTATGTACCTAGATGTTTAATATTCATAATTGTTATTATTATTCTTTTGAATTGTGCGCCTCGACAGGTGTCGACAGGCCTATTAATGGCAGGGGGGCGGCAGGGTAGCCTAGTGGTTAGAGCGTTGGACTAGTAACCGGAAGGTTGCGAGTTCAAACCCCCGAGCAGATAAGGTACAAATCTGTCGTTCTGCCCCTGAACAGGCAGTTAACCCACTGTTCCTAGGCCGTCATTGAAAATAAGAATTTGTTCTTAACTGACTTGCCTAGTTAAATAAAGGTAAAAAAACAACAACAAAAAAACAAACTCTGGAGCAGTGTTTAACAGTGGTGTAAAAAATACTTTAAAGTACTACTTCAGTAGTTTTTTGGGGGTATCTGTACTTTAGTTAACTATTTATATTCTTGCCAACTTTTACTTTTTACACTACATTCCTAAAGAAAATAATATACTTTTTACTCCATACATTTTCATGCAAAGGTACTTACTACATTTTGACAGGAAAATGGTCCAATTCACACACTTATCAAGAGAACATCGCTGATTATCCCTAATGCCTCTGATCTGGCAGACAAACACTTTGTTTGTAAAAAAAAAAAAAATGTGCCATCTAGTTTGAAATGATTTATACTTTTACTTTGATACTTAGGTATATTTAAAACCAAATACTTTTAGAATTGTAGAGTTATTTTCACTTTTAATTGAGTACTATTTCCACCACTGGTGGTCAGTGAGTGTTTAAGTCTCTGAAATTCTGCCTCATGTGTAGTTTCCCAGATACTGTACTTTCCAGAGGAAATGTTCTGGAGCTGGTGGAAGTTGCTTAGCCCCATGACATGCCCCAGGAAGCGAAGCTGGCTTTGTTTGAATTTACTTGTCCTTGACTAGGAGCATGTTTCTCAGGAGCTATTCATGTTCCTGCTCAGAGTTGGCATAGATCAGTACATCAACCATGTATATAGCCACACCCTTGAGCCCTTGCAGAGTTTCCATAATTTTCCTTTGAAAAATCTCAGGGGCACTGGTTTGCCCGAACGGGAGACGTTTGAAGTGTTATTTCCCAAAAGGGGTGATGAAAGTGTTCAGCTTGCTACTCTCCTCGTGTAGATGGATTTGGTAGAACCTACTAGCTGCATCTAGCGTGGTGAACGCTTTGGCTCCTGACAGTTTTGACACAATTTCCTCCATCGTGGGAAGAATGTACTTTTCCCTTTTCACTACTTTGTTCAGGGATTTTAGATCGACACAGATTCAGATGTTGCCATCTGGCTTTAGCACTGACACCATAGCGACACACCATTCTGGCGGCTCTGTTACTTTTACAGCTATGTCCTCATTTTCTATGCGATTGAGCTCCATTTTTACATTAGCCATTAGCGGCAGTGGTACTCGCCTGGCTACATGTACTACATATGTCTGGGAATCCTCTTTTAGGACTATTTTTACTGGTTCAGTTTTTAGCTTGCCGCAGGACCCAAAAACATCAATGACCTAATTTATTCGCTTAACCAGGCCCATATCTGCAGCAGTTACATGGCTAAGCAGATTGTTGACCCCCCACAGGGAAACTGTACTGTTGTTCCATGTAGCTAGTGTTAGCCTGAAACTGACCTAGACACTTTAACTAGTCCCCTGGGCTGCTCAGACGCACAGGGTGCAATTATCTCCTCGGTGAGAGTTGCTTCAAAGTCTCTTCACTAATAATGCTTGCATTTGTGTCTATTTTAAAGCTTGTGGGGGTGTCCCTTATGTTGAGCAGTACAGTCCAGTTTCTAGCTAGCCTCCTTGCTAACTGAGCACAGAACATAGACTTGATCCATCTCTTCTGTGATCTCCCTCACAGATTGTGGTTTGCTTTATGGGTAGATTGTGGTTTGCTTTATGGGCTTTATGGGTAGAACTATTTCCAAATGCAATACCCAAATTGCGGGTGTCACGTTCTGACCATAGTTCTGTTATTTTATATTTGTTTTAGTATGGTCAGGGCGTGAGTTTGGTGGGCAGTCTGTTTGTTTTTCTATGTTGGTGTTTGAGTTCGGCCTAATATGGTTCTCAATCAGAGGCAGCTGTCAATTGTTGTCCCTGATTGAGATTCATACTTAGGTAGCCTGGGTTTCAGTTTTGGTTTGTGGGTGTTTGTCTTCCGTGTCAGTGTTTGTCGCCACATGGGACTGTTTCGTTCATTTCACGTTTATTGTTTTGTATTTCGTAGTGTTCAGTTTATGTTTTAAAATAAACATTATGGACACTTACCACGCTGCGTTTTGGTCCTCCGATCCTTCTCGCTTCTTCTCCTCAGCGGGCTTCCCAAACACACTTGTGATTTGAAACAATCCACAGCTATTTTCTTTAAAATAAGTTAATGATCCTCTATGGCTACGTCATGATCCCTGGTGAAGTGTTTTGAATGATTTTATTTAGACAGGAGTAAATATTTAATTTTGGCGAAACATCAATTTACTTTAGGGCAATCCAGTATCCTAACAATACACTGTGTACCCACCAACCTTCCTTTCCTATTAGCAAGAGGCTGAAACAAGAGATCTGTAAAGACAAGATGCCCATGTCTCCGTCCTAACAATGGGAGTCTTTGTCCCAAAGGCGGGCAACAATCTTAAGTCTGCATATTATTCCCATAGAAACGTATTGGGTTAATACTGGACAGATTTTGGCGAGAGTGAGCCCTCTCGCTTGGTCTCTTCCTCTCTGCTGAAACTACAGTACCAGTCAAAGTTTGGACACTAATGAATACTCTGGGAGAAGAACACAATGAAGCAGAACACAAGGTTGACTAAGAAAATAAAGGTTGACTAATAAATACAGAACCTTACAGACACACCTACTCATTCCAGGGTTTTTCTTTATTTTTACTTTAATATTCTACATTGTAGAATAAAAGTGAAGACATCAAACTATGAAACAATACATATGGAATCATATAGCAAGCAAAAAAAAGTGTTAAACAAATTAAAATGTTTTATATTTTACATTCTTCAAATGTAGCCACCCTTTGCACTTTGCTTTGATGACAGCTTTGCACAATCTTGGCATTCTCTCAACCAGCTAAATGAGGTAGTCACCTAGAATGCATTTCAATTAACAGATGTGCCTTGTTTAAAAGCTAATTTGTGGAATTTCTTTCCTTCTTTTTCTTTCCTGCGTTTGAGCCAATTAGTTGTTTTGTCACAAGGTAGGAATGGTATATAGAAAATAGCCCTATTTGGTGAAAGACCAAGTCCATATTATGGCAAGAACAGCTAAAATAAGCAAAGACAAATGACAGTCCATCGTTACTTTAATAATATAATAATAATAATATATGCCATTTAGCAGACGCTTTTATCCAAAGCGACTTACAGTCATGTGTGCATACATTCTACGTATGGGTGGTCCCGGGGATCGAACCCACTACCCTGGCGTTACAAGCGCCATGCTCTACCAACTGAGCTACAGAAGAATTTGCCAAGCGGGTTTTATTCACTTATTGAATGGAAGCTGATAATATGTTTTATTTTTTACTCCGCTGGTCTCAGGAAGAAATGAAGAGTCACAGTCTGAGACCGAGTCAAGACAGAGGACAAATGTATCCTACAGAGACAAGATTGAGAGACTCAAAGAGACCAAGTACTACAACACTGCCACTCACTCAGCTCTCCCTGCCTGTCCTACAACACCCCCTGTCCTCCAACACCCCCTGTCCTCCAACACCCCCTGTCCTCCAACACCCCCTGTCCTCCAACACCCCCTGTAGACAGTCCTCCAACACCCCCTGTAGACAGTCCTACAACACCCCTGTCCTCCAACACCCCTGTCCTCCAACACCCCCTGTCCTCCAACACCCCCAGTCCTCCAACACCCCTGTCCTCCAACACCCCCAGTCCTCCAACACCCCTGTCCTCCAACACCCCCTGTCCTACAACACCCCATCCTCCAACACCCCCTGTCCTCCAACACCCCCAGTCCTCCAACACCCCCTGTAGACTTTAAGACATGAAGGTCAGTCAATCCAGAACATTTCAATAACTCTGAAAGTTTCTTCAAGTGCAGTTGCACCCTGATCTGATTCATCTTTGTCTTCACCCCCTCAAGGTGTCGCCCATCTTCCCCATTATCCTCAGTGTATTTACAGTTGAAGTCGGAAGTTTACATACACCTTAGCCAAATACAGTATTTTCATTTTTGAAAAAAAAGTTCCCGTTTCAAAACGGGATATTTTGTCAGGAAAATATGCTAGAATATGCATATAATTGACAGGATTGGATAGAGAACATTCTAACGTTTCCAAAACTGTAAAGATATTATCTGTGAGTATAACAGAACTGATGTTGCAGGCGAAAGCCTGAGAAAAATTCAATCCGGAAGTGCCCCAGGTTTTGAAAGTGCTGCGTTCCAATGACTCCCTATTCAGCTGTGAATGTACCATCAACAAGCTTAGGCTTTCTACTTATTCCCCAAGGTGTCTACAGCATTGTGACGTAGTTTTACGCATTTCTGTTGAAGAATAGCCGTAGGCGGCCACATTGCGTAAGTGGTCACATGGTGGCTCCGAGAGATTACTCCAATCGGTCCTACCAAAAAACCGAATTGTCCCGACGGATATACTATAGAATAGATATTAGAAAAACACCTTGAGGATTGATTATAAACAACGTTTGCCAAGTTTCTGTTGATATTATGGAGCTAATTTGGAATATTTTTCGGCATGGCATTGTGGTGACCACAATTTCCAGGCGATTTCTCAGCCAAACGTGAAGAACAAACTGAGCTATTTCGCCTACAAAAATAATCTTTTGGGAAAAAATGAACTTTGGCTATCTACCTGGGAGTCTCGTGAGTGAAAACATCCGAAGTTCATCAAAGGTAAATTATTTAATTTGATTGCTTTTCTGATTTCACTGACAAGGTTGCCTGCTGCTAGCAAGGCATAATGCTATGCTAGGCTATGATAAACTTACACAAATGCTTGTCTAGCGTTGGCTGTAAAGCATATTTTGAAAATCTGAGATGACAGGGTGATTAACAAAAGGCTAAGCTGTGTTCCAATATATTTCATTTGTGATTTTCATGAATAGGAATATTTTCTAGAAAGATTTATGTCTGTTGCGTTATGCTAATTCGTGTCAGGCGATGATTACGCTCCCGGATCCGGGTTTGAGAGTCACAAGACTCCGTTTTTTAAATTTAATCCTAGTAGAAATGCCCTGTCTTAGGTCAGTTAGGATCATCACTTTATTTTAAGAATGTGACATGTCAGAATAGTAGTAGAGAGAATGATTTATTTCAGATTTTATTTCCTTCATCACATTACCAGTGGGTCAGTAGTTTACATACACTCAATTAGTATTTGGTAGCATTGCCTTTATATTGTTTAACTTGGGTCAAATGTTCCGGGTTGCCTTCCACAAGCTTCCCACAATAAGTTGGGTGAATTTTGGCCCATTCCTCCTGACAGAGCTGGTGTATCTGAGTCAGTTTAAAAAAAGGTGTTCTTTAGAAGGAGTGCAAGGGCGAATCGAGTTATTGCATACGTGCACTTCACAGAGTGCTTGTTCTGCCCACTCTGAATAATTTGCTCCTATTGGAAACGACAGTTTCTCGTCCATCTAGAGTTAGTTATAGATATCTTTGATTTTACCATGGCAATAAGGTGGCCATTAGCTAGCTAATGTCCTCTGAATAAGCGCTGCCAGCTGACCTGACCACCTCATGACTATTTTTGTGCACTCCATCACACTGGTTGCTCCTCACCAGACTGAGTTGGTCCTGTTCTATTAGTTTAACCAAACTAGTTTGTGATCACACAATTTATAGCTAAGTAGTGTTACAAGATGGCGAGAGAGTGCCATCTTTCAACACAACTTCTGCCAAAATGGCGTAGCATTTTTTGGGGGGTCGCAACTTCGGCTTTCAAACATTTTCAAACAACCACAGTTGTGGTGGTTAATTTCTTTACTATCAAATGAGGAGAGACAAACTTATCACACAAGTCAGAGTTATACTTAAACTAAATCTTTATTCACTTATTAATAAGGGAGCAGGTCAATACAACACACACATATGAAGTGAATCGATTGAGTGCTCTACAATAATGATGGCTGGTCGATGAATTACCCTCAGATGATTAGTTGAGAGCACTGAGACAAAAGTACAGCGGTCTTTTATAGCCAAGATACACCCCCTTCAGTCTACCTGACAAACAACAGATGTATGGAATGGGTCAAAAGGTTCAGATTTGTATGAAAGACACTTAGAATTCACAGCAGTCAGTATCTGCTGTAAAAACTGTTCTCATTGTGTAGAGACCAGGGTCTGGCCCTGGAGTCATCTCTCCCTGGTACCTTATAGAACAGAAACATTAACTCATGCTATGGAATGCGGTCTCTTTAGGTTTTATCACCCAAAATACATCGTAAATCTCCTGTCAGTGTTAAATCTCCCAGAGGCCCACTTTCAGTTCACACAGACGCAATAGAGTTATAAGTACCCTCTATTCTTTTGCATAAAACAACCATTTGATGCAATAAAAGTATTACAACATAATCTTGTAATTTCTCTCACACAGTACAGTATGAAGATAGGCAGAAACTGCTTCTGCTATAGAAATCCCCAATCACACTTGAAGGCACTGACATGGCGACTTTGGCTAGCTAAGCTCATGCACAGAAACTCATCATCGGGTTTAACGGTCGTCTTGCGCCGATCTGTGTATGTGCAATCCGTCAAACCAAAGGCACACTCTCGATACATAGTTGTTTTTGATGAAAATGTGTCAATTTGTCACTTTCGCGAGATTGGCGTAATAACATGTTGAACTATCGAATCTAGGTTGTGCCTTTAGACTTTTTTTAACGTCTAATGGAGTAAACCCCGCCCTGGTCTGCTTGGTCTGTTCCTCAAGTGTTCACAGAAGTCTAGCGATGTTGCGCCTCTGGGTTTAGAAACTCTGTGATAATGGCATATTTTTGTAGGCACTAATTCTGCCATGATTTGTTGGCCAAAGCCTATGGAATGTCGTTTTTTTTTGTAGGGGGTTTTGGATAAACACTGAAAATAATGTCTGCGGTAAACACAGGCTTAGGAGATCTTATACATTTTGTATAAGATAATCTTCATCAGCTAGAATTTTTACGCATTTATGTAATCAAAACAAGCACATACAGGCTTGTAATTCATAAAGTTAATGTTATCTAACTGATATAATCTCATAGAACAAAACATGTAAGTCTAAAGGGGGGCCAAAGTGGTTCCTAATATGGCCAAATAAATTATCTCCATGGATCAATATGTTAAAGGTAATTTAAGATCTCCTAAGCCTGTGTTAACCTCAGACATTATTTTCAGCATTTATCCCAAAATCCCATTCTTTCCCCATTAATTTACCCCATAGGAATGGCTGAATGAACCAGAGGTAACTAATTACCGCTTTTTAGAACTACAAGCTAGCAAGCTCTATTTAGTTTGCTAGAGCTTCTGAGGTTAATAACATATGATCTACAGTGGGGCAAAAAAGTATTTAGTCAGCCACCAAATGTGCAAGTTCTCCCACTTAAAAAGATGAGAGAGGCATGTAATTTTCATCATAGGTACACTTCAACTATGACAGACAAAAATCCAGAAAATCACATTGAGGATTTCTTATGCATTTATTTGCAAATTATGGTGGAAAATAAGTATTTGGTCACCTACAAACAAGCAAGATTTCTGGCTCTCACAGACCTGTACGTTCTACTTTAAGAGGCTCCTCTGTCCTTCACTCGTTACCTGTATTAATGGCACCTGTTTGAACTTGTTATCAGTATAAAAGACACCTGTCCACAACCTCAAACAGTCACACTCCAAACTCCACTATGGCCAAGACCAAAGAGCTGTCAAAGGACACCAGAAACAAAATTGTAGACCTGCACCAGGCTGGGGAGACTGAATCTGCAATAGGTAAGCAGCTTGGTTTGAAGAAATCAACTGTGGGAGCAATTAGGAAATGGAAGACATACAAGACCACTGATAATCTCCCTCGATCTGGGGCTCCACGCAAGATCTCACCCCGTGGGGTCAAAATGATCACAAGAACGGTGAGCAAAAATCCCAGAACTACACGGGGGGACCTTGTGAATGACCTGCAGAGAGCTGGGACCAAAGTAACAAAGCCTACCATCAGTAACACACTACGCCGCCAGGGACTCAAATCCTGCATTGCCAGACGTGTCCCCCTGTTTAAGCCAGTACATGTCCAGGCCCGTCTGAAGTTTGCTAGAGAGCATTTGGATGATCCAGAAGAAGATTGGGAGAATGTCATACGGTCAGATGAAAAAAAAAAAAACTCAACTCGTCGTGTTTGGAGGACAAATAATGCTGAGTTGCATCCAAAGAACACCATACCTACTGTGAAGCATGGGGGTTGAAACATCATGCTTTGGGGCTGTTTTTCTGCAAAGGGACCAGGACGACTGATCCGTGTAAAGGAAAGAATGAATGGGGCCATGTATTGTGAGATGTTGAGTGAAAACCTCCTTCCATCAGCAAGGGCATTGAAGATGAAACGTGGCTGGGTCTTTCAGCATGACAATGATCCCAAACACACTGCCCAGGCAACGAAGGAGTGGCTTCGTAAGAAGGTCCTGGAGTGGCCTAGCCAGTCTCCAGATCTCAAACCCATAGAAAATCTTTGGATGGAGTTGAAAGTCCGTGTTGCCCAGCAACAGCCCCAAAACATCACTGCTTTAGATGAGATCTGCATGGAGGAATGGGCCAAAATACCAGCAACAGTGTGTGAAAACCTTGTGAAGACTTACAGACCTCTGTCAATGCCAACAAAGGGTATATAACAAAGTATTGAGATAAACTTTTGTTACTGACCAAATACTTATTTTCCACCATAATTTTCAAATAAATTCATAAAAAATCAGACAATGTGATTTTCTGGATTTTTTTTCTGCATTTTGTCTGTCATAGTTGAAGTGTACCTATGATGAAAATTACAGGCCTCTCTCATCTTTTTAAGTGGGAGAACTTGCACAATTGGTGGCTGACTAAATACTTTTTTGCCCCACTGTATATACTGATAAAATAGTGGACTGACCACTCTAACAATGGGAAGAAATGTTTGCACCGGCAGAATGTGGGAGGGATCAGGCGTGACCACACTAGCCAATAAGAGGGCATATACGTGCGTGAACAACAAGTACAACTCCGATGTGAAATCATTTTTCTAAAAGTTGTCAGAATGCCACATCCGTCCACTTATTGTATATCAGTACATTCGTAACAACCTAAACATTACAAAACTTATATTCGATCAAATAAGCCTCATGGAGCAAATTAGTAATTACATCCTTTGTTGACCATATTCGGCACTCTCTCATTGACCAATTGGTCTGCATCTCTCGTTCACTGGGGTCTTTCTCTAACATTTCAACATTATATCCAAAAAGTTGGATTTTGTAACCCAATACATCTGATAATAAGCACTGAGATCTGTTGATATAGCGTTTCTCATAACAAGTTTTGAGGATTTTACATTTTATGGTCTTCGTCTTCAAAGTTGTTTCCGGAGGTCGCAAAAAGCTAAATTAGCATGACATGAGCTAAATTAAATGTAATCGTCTTTGAAAAGAAAAAGTTTGCTATATGCTCAGATGACATTTCAGTGATTCGTTTGTGATTTTCTTTTTTAAGAACATGAATTTCAAATTAATATGAAAAGTGTATACTAAAAGTACCACATGTCATATTTCAAAATCGATATCCATCTTACCTATATTGTCTGATCTCTATATTATTATATATGACGAGTTCAACAGGAAAGTGAGCCTGTCAGGTAGCCAGTAGCCTTAAAGATGCAATTTATAACGTTTTGGGCGATCCAACCAAATTCACATAGAAATGTGAGTTCTAGATCTGTCATTCTCATTGCAAGTGTTGTGGAAATTCACCACCATGTCATGGAATTTACCACCAGGGACACTGGAAGTCAATCATAAATGATCATCCTCTATTATCTGTGCGTTGGAAAGATTCCAACCAACTCAATGCACCATAGTACACATGTCAAACAGGTGCTCTGCTGGGGCAGTCCCAGCAGTTCTGTAGCTCAGTTGGTAGAGCATGGCGCTTGTAACGCCAGGGTAGTGGGTTCGATCCCCGGGACCACCCATACGTAGAATGTATGCACACATGACTGTAAGTCGCTTTGGATAAAAGCGTCTGCTAAATGGCATATATTATTATATTATTATTATTATATACGGCTATACACAGACAAGTTATATTTGCATGATTTAGCTTAATTAATTCATCATTACCATTTTGTTTCATTCATGTAACCGACCAATACTGTTTCATAACATGTGACAGACCAATACATCACGAGGCTTCTTCTCTCGAAGCTGAGACCTTGAAACGGATATATATTTCGTTCTCAAAACAAAGGTCTGGGCATACTGCCAAATTGCAGCTACTGATAGTGAGGATTCGTTCAGTCAGTCACTTGCATGAACACAGAAAACGGTTATTACAAAAGCACGTGTTATATTAGAAAAACTAAAACATTAAATATTTCTAGCACACAAGCAAGTCTAACAAGTGGTAGATCTGTTCTATGTGCGCTATTTTCCATGATAACATAATGCAATTTTCCAGATTTTTTACATTTTTTTCCCTTCTGGCCTCCATTGATTTAGTCATGCTAATTTTGGCCATCCTACAAGTGTAAAAACTAGAGGCATGAGGCTTGGACAATTGGTTCTCTCAGAGACAGATTTGGGGGCGGAGACAAGCCTCTCACTTCGCCTCCTCCTCTCTCAGTTAATCCTGCCTACCGATTGGCTAGACTATCATTAGATATTGACTATAGTACAGAGCCTCTCTTTGGATTCAGAATTTTTTTTTTTTTAAAGAACTGTAATGGCCATTTCCTGCAATCTAGAGCCCAAAAGTTTCCTTGAATGATACGATTTGTATTTTTATTATATAATAGCTCAGCCAGTCCACAAGATGGGGAGAACACTGCTCTGTATTCATTATGTCTCACATGTCTCATATCTTGCTTAGTCAGTGTATAGCTAGGAGCAAAGACACTTCCTCTCCTCAAGTCCTTCATCTGCACTGATGAGGTGAAAGAATTGGACAGGTGAAAGCAATTCCCCTGTAGGGATCCACCAAATAGCTTTGGCCCATCTTACATTTTCATGCCAGTCAGTGCTTATGAAGACAAGTAGAAGAGATGAGTTGAGGAAGACAGGAAGCTACTTCTATGGAGAGTCCTGTGAGTCCTTTTTCCTGTGACATCTTCTGCAATCACACACTACTACGCTGAAGGAGCCCTGTTCTGTGCATCTCTTCTCCCGTTTTCTGCTGACGAAGTCAGATAACATTTAAGCTGTAGTAATTCTTAGTTTTTCCCGTCTGGTGAGCATTGTAGAGCAGTTTCTGTTTAGGCAGCACTTTGTTGAGGAAACGTCTTAGTGAGGGAATCAGCTCAAATGATGTACTTTGTTTGTTCAGGTTGGTCCTGATTCCGACACTGAGATTGATCTGTGCCTGTTACCTCTGTTAGTGCTGTAAGGTTAGTGTTAATGATGAGTTAAGAGGGAACGGATCCAGGTGAAAAAGGCGAGACCTTGTGAACAGCTTTATGCTGCCGAGAGCTTTCAGTTACATTATATACTCAGTTTATTTTGGAATAAGTTTCATGTCAGTGCAAACTTTTTAACTCACAAACTTTTTGAAAGATATGACTCATTTAAAAAAAATCTGTGTCCCAATCTACAGTGAGGGAAAAAAGTATTTGATCCCCTGCTGATGTTGTACGTTTGCCCACTGACAAAGAAATGATCAGTTGATAATTTTAATGGTAGGTTTATTTGAACAGTGAATAACTGTTTATTTGAACAGAATAACAACTAAAAAATACAGAAAAAACGCATGTAAAAAAAGAAAGAAAAGATTTGCATTTTAATGAGGGAAATTAGTATTTGACCCCTCTGAAAAACATGCCTTAGTACTTGGTGGCAAAACCCTTGTTGGCAATCAGAGGTCAGACGTTTCTTTTAGTTGGCCACCAGGTTTGCACACATCTCAGGAGGGTTTTTGTCCCACTCCTCTTTGCAGATCTTCTCCAAGTCATTAAGGTTTTGAGCTGACGTTTGGCAACTCGAACCTTCAGCTCCCTCCACAGATTTTCTATGAGATTAAGGTCTGGAGACTGGCTAAGCCACTCCAGAACCTTGATGTGTGTCACGTTCGTCGTAACAAGGAGACCAAGGCGCAGCGTGATGAGAATACATTCTTCTTTAATGAAAAGGAAGAACACTTGACAAACTTACAAAAATAACAAAACGAACGTGAAGCTATAAACACTAGTGCTGACACAGGCAACTATACATAGACAATAATCCACAAAATACCAAATGAATATGGCTACCTAAGTATGGTCCCCAATCAAAGACAACGAAAAATAGCTGCCTCTGATTGAGAACCAAACTAGGCAACCATAGAAATAAAAACCCCTAGACTAGTTAAAAAACCATAAACATACAAAAACCCTAGACAGTGTAACACCCATATACCCAACCTCGTCACACCCTGATTTAACCAAAATAATACAGAAAGGTGCCCACCCCCCAGACTTCCGGCCGCAAACCTAAACATATAGGAGGGTCTGGGTGGGCATCTATTTTTTGTGGCGGCTCTGGCTCTGGACGCCGCCCCCCTTCTTTGCATTGAGCCCTCCGCCCTTGTAGCACTGACCCGTAGATCCTCGCCGGAGGCTCATTACTGCGGATCATCACTGGCGACCCCGGACTGGGGACCTTTGCTGGAGACCCCGGGCTGAGGACCGTCGCTGGAGACCCCGGGCTGGGGACCGTCGTTGGAGGTTCTGGACTGTGGCCCGTCGTTTGAGGTTCCGGACTGTGGCCCGTCGTTTGAGGTTCTGGACTGTGGCCCGTTGTTTGAGGTTCCGGCCTGTGGCCCGTTGTTTGAGGTTCCGGACTGTGGCCCGTCGTTTGAGGTTCTGGACTGTGGCCCGTTGTTTGAGGTTCCGGACTGTGGCCCGTCGTTTGAGGTTCCGGACTGTGGCCCGTTGTTTGAGGTTCCGGACTGTGGCCCGTTGTTTGAGGTTCCGGACTGTGGCCCGTTGTTTGAGGTTCCGGACTGTGGCCCGTCGTTGGAGGTTCCGGACTGTGGCCCGTTGTTTGAGGTTCCGGACTGTGGCCCGTCGTTGGAGGTTCCGGTCTGTGAACTGTCGCCGGACGCTCTGGACTGGGTACTGTCACCGGACGCTCTGGACTGGGTACTGTCGCCGGACGCTCTGGACTGGTTAATGTCGCTGGACGCTCTGGACTGCCGAGGCACACTGTAGGCCTGGTGCGTGGTGCCGGCACTGGTGGTACCGGGCTGGTGACATGCACCTCAGGGCGAGTGCGAGGAGCAGGAACAGGGCGTACTGGACTGCCGAGGCGCACTATAGGCCTGGTGTGTGGTGCCAGCACTGGTGGTACCGGGCTGGTGACACACACCTCAGGGAGAGTGCGGGGAAGAGGAACAGGGCGTACTGGACCCTGGAGGCGCACTGGATGCCTGGTGCGTGGTGTTGGCACTGGTGGTACTGGGCTGGTGACACGCACCTCAGGGCGAGTGCGGGGAGCAGGCACAGGACGTACTGGACTGTGGAGGCACACTGGAGGTCTGGAGTGTATTGCTGACACAACCTGTCCTGGCTGGATGTTTATTTTCGCCCTGCAGGACGCTGGCACAGGACGCACTGGGCTGTGCAGACTCACTGGAGACACAGTACGCAGAGCCGACGCAGGATATCCTGGTCCAAAGAGGTATACTGGAGACCAGGAGCGCTGAGCCGGTATAATAGCATACTAGAGACACCGTGTGCATGTCTGCATAACACAGTGCCTGACCAGCACTCGCTTTAAGAGTGTGCTCCTAATCTCAGCTCGTTACCTGTATAAAAGACACCTGGGAGCCAGAAATCTTTCTGATTGAGAGGGGGTCAAATACTTATTTCCCTCATTAAAATGCAAATCAATTTATAACATTTTTGACATACGTTTTTCAGGATTTTTTGGTTGTTATTCTGTCTCTCACTGTTCAAATAAACCTACCATTAAAATTATAGACTGATAATTTCTTTGTCAGTGGGCAAACGTACAAAATCAGCAAGGGATCAAATACTTTTTTCCCTCACTGTATGCCTGGTATTAAAACATAACATTTCACATCTGGTAAGGGGAAATTCCATGGTAATGGAATTACACTGAGAATCAGATTTTTCACTTTAAAATATATACCAAATAAAAACTCTATGCACAAGGACAACTTTTAACAATTTCCACTGAACATTATAAAAAAATACATTTACAGTAAGAACTGTGCAGATACAAAGTTTGGTAACAGAATAAAACTGAGGGAGATTTTACCGTAATTCTGTGACCAAACTTTTTCCAGTAAATGTTTTTTTAATGATCCGTCAAAATGGTTAAAGGTAAATGTTTTATTTATTTACTCTTCAAAGTAGTCATTGTGTGTAGAGTTGTAGGGTTTGTTAAATGTTTTAATCAAATCACATTTTTTTTGTCACATTTTTGAATACGACAGGTGTAGTAGATCTTATCGTAAAATGCTTACTTACGAGACCTTAACTAACAATGCATAGTTTTAAAAAGTAAGTAAGAAAAATTTGCTACATAAACTAAAGGAAAAATAGCAAAACAATAAAATAACAATAACGGGGATATATACAAGGGGTACTGGTACGGAGTCAATGTGCAGGTGTACTGTTGATGTGTTGATGTGTGTGTTTTGGAGTGTCAGTATAGTATGTGATTAGAGTTCAGTGAGTGTACATTAACTTATGGCTGCAGGGGCAGTATTGAGTAGCTTGGATGAAAGGTGCCCAGAGTAAACGGCCTGCTCCTCAGTCTCAGTTGCTAATATATGCATATTATTATTAGTATGGGATAGAAAACACTCTGAAGTTTCTGAAACTGTTTGAATTATGTCTGTGAATATAGCAGAACTCATATTGCAGGCAAAAACCTGAGAAGAAATCCAAACAGGAAGTGAGAAATCTGAGGTTGGTCGATTTTCAACCCGGGTCCTATTGAATTCACAGTGGGATATGAATGAAGTTGCACTTCCTAGAGCTTCCACTAGATGTCAACCGTCTTTAAAAACTTGAATGGGGCTTCTACTGTGTTGTGGGACTGAATAAGAGTTGAATGAGTCAGGCTACTGGCAGAGAGCCATATCCTGGTCACAAGCATTCCACATAATATCGACCTGTGTTCCTTTGCTCCTCTAGACACAAAGGAATTCTCCGGTTGGAACTTTATTGAAGATTTATGATAAAAATATCCTAATGATTGATTCTATACTTAGTTTGAAATGTTTCTTCGACCTGTAATATAACTTTTTGCGCTAACAAAAGTAGCTACTTGGACATGAATAACAGACAGTATCGAACAAATCAAGCATTTATTGTGGAACTAGGATTCCTGGGAGTGCATTCTGATGAAGATCATCAAAGGTAAGGGAATATTTATCATGTAATGTCTGGTTTCTGTTGTCCCCAACATGGCGGCAAATTTGATTATTTTTCTGAGTGCCGTCTCAGATTATTGCATGGTTTGCTTTTTCCGTAAAGTAAAAAAAAACATCTGACAGAGCTGTTGCATTAAGGAGAGGTATATATATAATTCCATGTGTATAACTTGTATTATCATCTACATTTATGGTGAGTATTTCTGTTGAATCGATGTGGCTATGCAAAATCACTGGATGTATTTTGGAACTAGTGAACGTAACGTGCCAATGTAAACTCAGATTTTTTAAAATATAAATATGAACTTTATTAAAGAAAACACACATGTATTGTGTAACATGAAGTCCTATGAGTGTCATCTGATGACGATCATCAAAGGTTAGTGATTCATTTTATCTCTATTAGGGTAGGGTAGGGTAGCTACATTGTGTAGCCAGAGGACAGCTAGCTTCCGTCCTCGTCTTGATACATTGACTTCAATATAAAACCTAAGAGGCCCTTGGTTATCACCCCCTTCCATAGATTTACACAGTAATTATGACAACTTCCTTAGGACGTCCTCCAAACTATCAGAGCTCTTGCAGAATTGTCGACCCAATCAAAAGATCATAGAATGAATCTAGTACTGAAAGCATAAGCTACATATAGCTAGCACTGCAGTGCATAAAATATGGTGAGTAGTTGACTCAAAGAGAGAAAGACACATGTATTTCTTCAAAGATTAAGGAGAAGAAAGAGATAGAGAGAATTGTTTTCAGTTTCACTTACTTAGCAAGCAAATGCAACTGGCTAGTTTAGTTATTCAAACACCCGGCAAAAACAGAGGGATGTTATGTTAGCTAGCTGGTTATGGATATCCAACACAACACTGGAACTCTTCTAAGTCAAGGTAAGCTTTTGGTTGTATTAATTTATTGCCAACGGGGCCCGCCAATCTAACTGCTTACTGACTATACACTGTGTCGTGTCTTTACTATGGATTAAATTATATGACATGATATTTTTGTTAAATAAATTCTCTGTAATTAATATTACCTGATTAAACTAATCATGTAAATGTAATTAACTAGGAAGTTGGGGCACCACGGAAGAATGTTTATAGCGCTGTTGTCTTCCGAATAAACTCTTAAAGACCGGGTAATCTTTTATATCGATAGCAGTTAATTATTAATCATCACCTTATTCAGTCTCATCTGATAGTCGTAAAATTATTCACGAACCCTGGCTAACAAGTTGAATCAGCAATACAAAAGTTGGTTTAATGATTTATTTACTGTAGCTAATATGGGGACAATGATGTAGGCTGTGCGTAACGGTTATGACATGGTTTGGCTTGGAAAGGTTTTGTCGACTGGTCACATACAGCTGATTTGTTGTTTATTGAAGTCCACAAACAAAGGGAAAAGGTGAGAGGAGGAGAGTGCATAGAGGCTAGAATGAATACAACATGTTCTTTTGAAAAACATTTCTTAAACAGAAGCAAACAAAATGTGGATAAAAATACCTGAATTTGTCCTATCGAAACTCTCGTTTGCAACTGTTGGACTAATGATTACACCCTAGATAAGCTAGATGCAGAAAATAGTGTACAAGGCAGTATTGTGTGTGTCACTGTCTGTCCATGTGTCACTGTCTGTCATCTCAAATTTGTATCTTTCGACCTGTGTGCACCTAGGTTGTAAACTTTAATTCATAGGCTAGGTTGTAGCAACCTCACGATGGGTATAGAAATAATGTGAACCTATCAATGTTTCATTGAACTGGGTGAATGGAATATGAATGACAGTCATCCAACATGCTGTAATAGAAATAAGGCCATGCTCATGAAGAAAAAAATGGTGCTCCCTCATCATAAATGGCACTGACAGCCACTGTTTGTAATATGCTGAAAAGTGGCCAAGCTAAATTGATATTTTCCAGGCAATGGACTTTGTTAATCTGCATTTTATGCCGCGTACAAAACAACGGAGAACTCTGAAAACAACAAGCTCAAATCATGACATCAGTATTCTTCAGGTCGGAAAGTCGGAGCTCTCGAAAGAGGCCTAGATTGGGAATTCCTAGTTGGACTACCGTTCAAATCTATTTTTCCCAGCCGGAGATTTCTGAGTTCCCAGTTGTTTTGAATGCGGCATCATAGTGAATGGCATTCTGGGATTAAAGAGTTTTTGATTGTCAAACATAAATAAACATGGCTGCCATCATAAAGAATTTAGCTGCTGTTAACTTAGTTGACACGCATTTCTTTTTTAAACAACCAAACATTAGTCCCTTGTGCTCACCAAAGATGTGGTAACGTTACATTTTAAACTAGTCTGGCTGTTAAATCGCTAACTTATGTTAGTTTTTTTTGTTGTCAGCGCAACCTGTTATTTAGGAATGAGTTTGGCAGTAGATGTGTTCCATGTGATGCTTGGATGATGAAGTTCGCATTTATCTTTTACAATAAATGGTCAAATTGAGGAATACAGTTTAAGACCTTTATTTTCCATCAGTACAAACAATATTTAGATGCTGTTCAGACAACAATGGTGTTTAGACATGTTTGTTGCGTCATGCGTTCTGTTGCTACTGTTCCAATCACATATTTGTGATCATATTTGATCTGATATGATTTGTGATCATATCACAACAATGATCACAAAGATGTGATTGTACCCGTCAAAGGGTTCAATCATATTTCTGCGCCATTAGTAAAGATGTGATCAATACATGTTGATGCATATTCAATAGGTGTGTGCACATGCATTGAGTTATTTAGCTCGGTTTGACTTATCAGTGGAGTCTATAGTGGTACAGTTGACAAACTATCTGTTTGCCTTCCATTTGGGACTTATAATAGCCTACTGAGCAACTACATTTCCATAGAAGCATCACTCCAGCTATCAGGTATGAAGGTAAGACCCAGATCCAGACAACGTCGAATTAACAATTGATTTTTAATCCAACAGGGGCAGGCAATAGACAGGTCAAGGCAGGCTGGGGTCAGTAAACCAGAGGTTGGGCAAAAGTACCGGGCGGCAGGGAGGGTCAGGGTAAGCAGAGGTCAATAATTCAGAGTTGGGGCAAAGGTACAGGTTGGCAGGCAGGCTCAGGGTCAGGCAGAGTGGACAGGCAGGCGGGCTCAGAGTCAGGACAGGCAAGGGTCAAAACCAGGAGGGCAAGAAAAAGAGAGAGCAGGAGCTGAGACACAAAAACGCTGGTTGACTCTCATCACGTCTCTCTCAATCATATCACTTTGCTGCTGTTTACTGCTACTATGAGAACTAGGTCAATGGTGATGACATTTGCTTCCAAGCCATAAATGTGCAGAATATCTAACAAGCGGAGCAAGGGTACGAAAAAACATGAAACGACGATGCACATTCTGTCTGAATGACTCAAATCAGCCCATAATTTGAGAAGTGAGAAGGTGCGCAGATCTGCAGCTTTCTTGGACCATAAACATGCAGGAAGATTCTTAGGTAGCTAAACCTATTGCTGTCACGTCTGCCGGATCGTCAGGCTTCCATGCCTCAGCCGGCTCGCCAGGCTCTCACGCTCCTGCCTGTTCGTTGGCACCGCTTGCCCAGCGCCCATGTCTCAGCCGGTTCCCCCAGGTGGGATGCCGGGTGACACCCCTAGAGGGGGGGTACTTCATGTCTGCTCCCGCTCCCCCCGGCACACACTCCTATCATCCATGACGCACACCTGCCTTCCCTCATCACACGCATCAGCGATATTGGACTCACTTGGACTCACTCATCACCTGTTATTACCTCCCCTATATTTGTCAGTTCCCCAGCTCTGTTCCCCACATCTGCATTGATTGTCTTTTGTTTATGTTACCAGTTTTCTGACGCTGTTCCTGTCTCATTCCATGCCGTTATTTATTAAATGTTTTACTCACCGTACCTGCTTCGTCTCTCCAGCGTCAACTCATCCATGTGTCAGTGGCCAACCTTTATTTAGGCATTTTTAAACACTTCCTTCTTCCCCTATTATGACAGTCATCTAATCAGACTATCAACTGTCAATTTACAGATACGATTGTGGCTGGTCAGATCAGCGCACCATAAAATAGCTAACGTTAAACCACAAGTCAGATGGCTCGTTGTCGAAAATGGTGCATGTTCAAAATGATCACCAGCTAACGTTAGCTAGCTATTAGCTTCTATCTGATATTTTAGCACCTTGTTGATCTAGCCAGCTAGCATAGTAGCTAATATAGTTGTGTATCTAACACAACAGATGCAAGGGTTAGTTATCGTAATCTTTGCAAACAGGTATCTGCTATCTGCTTAGCTACCTAGCTTAATGCATTTATGTCCAGGCATGTTGACACGAGCCGTAATATTAGTGGATCAGACTAAATTCATACTTGCAACAGGAGTTTGATTTTGGTCACTTTGTCAATTCATCACTTTTGCAATACTGCACCTTAATGTTGGAGAATGAGCTATCTTGCTGCTGCTGCTGACTCTCACAACTAGACATTCACGGCATTCTGCAGTGCTCGTGGCTCAGGCGGTGAGTGGCGGCTGACATAGCAAAACTGCTGCTATGTGTAGGGACTCGGAAGGGTTGATAGACTAGAAAAGGCCAAAATCGGCCCGATATATTCAAATCAAATTAATTTATAAAGCCATTCTTACATCAGCTGATATCTCAAAGTGCTGTACAGAAACCCAGCCTAAAACCACAAACAGCAAGCAATGCAGGTGTAGAAGCACGGTGGCTAGGAAAAACTCCCTAGAAAGGTCAGAGCATAGGAAGAAACCTAGAGAGGAACCAGGCTATGAGGGGTGGCCAGTCCTCATCTGGCTGTGGTGGAGATTATAACAGAACATGGCCAAGATGTTCAAATGTTCATAGATGACCAGCAGGGTCAAATAATAATAATCACAGTGGTTGTCAAGGGTGCAACAGGTCAGCACCTCAGGAGTATATGTCAGTTGGCTTTTCAAAGCCAATCATTCAGAGAATATTGTCTGTCGTTCTCTAATGAGGACGTACAGTAGAACACGATAGCTTTGTGTTTCAATGCACTGGTCCTCTTTTGACTCCAGATTTTAAACATATCTCAGACTTCTTACTGACACTAGGCTATGGCTTTGTGGCACCCTATTACCTTTTATACTGCATTGGACTATGGGAAAAAATAATGCTCTATAGAGGGAATAGGGTGCAATTTGGGAGGCACATTAATTTATTTAGCCTAATATGATCCGTGTTACTGTACATGTGCATTCTTTATTTTGTATAACAGTGAGAAGGTTTGTGCAAGGATTTTCCTCCTTGGAAGACAGATAGATTTTATTCTGAAAGATGGTATGGTATAAGGTGTAGCCTAGTTCAGAATCAGAACAGCCAATTTGCGCTAGCTGACAGACAGACACTATCAGTATCGGAATGCTTCGTACACCCCTTTTCCTTTAATTAATGTTTCTCTTTTCTCCTATCAGTCTTTATATGGCTTCCTCTCTTTATCTCTTTGACGCCAGACAGAGATGTGACTGAGATGGATCAGAGTTGTAAAGGCCTGACTCATTAGCCTTTATTATCTCCTCTCTCTGTGACATTGAGAAACTAAAAGAAAAAATACAATAATAACTTTAACTAGTAGTTAGGCTAGTACTGGCCCGTCTGGTTTGTTGTGACGCTCAGTTCATTTGAACCTACCAAGGTCCTTAATCCATTTTGTATTATTATTTTCAATAACGACAATTAGGCCTCCAAACCAATCGATGTCCCTTCAACCACTCTCCACTCCTCAGTGTCTTTAAAAAGGAGCTATTGAGAAGATGGATGAATGATGGTGCATAATGAGCTCACACACACAACCTCAGCTAAGCTACTTCACATTGCTGGTGTCAACCACCATCCATTGAGCAAGTTCCAGTATAGCCTAATCTGTTCCCTTCACTTGACTCTAGGTTATACTTTAGGGTTGGCCTGTAACGGTTCACCAAACCTACAGTTTGGTACATATTGCAGTTTAGGGGTCACGGTTCAGTTTCAGTACAGCAGGAAAATTAAATGCCAACAGTTACTGTTGTTAATTTTTGTTTATTTAAGAAAATATTAAAGGGTTGATGTTCCTGATTCCATACATGATCATATACCGCCTGATGAAAGCACAATCAGGAATACCAACACAACCACAACACTAAAATAGAGTGCAATATGTGTGTGAAATCAATATGTAAACATGGCTCAGACATTGTATATGTCTTGACATTAACGTTAGTAATGTAGGACAGATTTTTTTTACTTGTCCAAAACCTCAAGCCACTTGTCCAAAAATAGAAAATGGTCTGTAATCCAATGTTTACACCATTGTATGATACAAGGAATCACTTCACAAAAGAAAATGCATGACTATCATTTTTACAATAGCCTTTCTCTAAATACAACACTTCCCTTTTAAGGCTCTCCTGAAGGATGGTTAGCAATCCTTTGTAGCCTATACAATTACAACCAAATACTTTTAATAAAATAATTCCCTCCAGGCCTCGAAATTAGAGGCGTCCTGTTGTCCGTGGGACGATAAAAAATATGTCTACGGTTCAAAACAGACTCTTGGACAGTTCTGGTTCAACAGATCAAAAATTCATACAGTCACTTGACATCAAAACTCTTTAAAAATCAATGAGGCAGATGCAGCAGATCAGAATAAGTTTTATTTCTTCATATTTTAAGCTCAACAATGCACACATGGCTGTAGGCTACGTGTGAATGTTCCAAAATGCAATTAGTGGGAAAACACCATTCTCAAAAGCGTACCACTGTGTAAGCTGTTTCATGTGACAGAAATGAAAATATCTGCTAGAAATTTAGAAAGTGGGGAGATCTAAAGATGTATCAACTAGCATGGGTTACTAGTATGACTAGGATTATGTCTTTATCTGCTGGACAATAAAATAACATTGCTTTGAAAACCAATAGAAAATAAGGAACATGCTGGTTTGAGTGGCATATTAAGTGTTTGTAAAATAATTCCTTAAACATTTCTATGGTCTTATTTTGGCTAGGCTAGGCTACTTTGAAACAAGGTAAGACATGCTTCATAAAATGAGATAACGTGTCCAGCTTTTAAATAATAACATTTATGGTTAAATGACCGCCTCCGCTCAGATTCAAGGTGGGTGATGTGTGATGCGCAAGGTCTTGTGACCATTTGATCTGAATGAACCGTGCCTCGAGTATGTCGACAGAACTAAGCCTTTAGATGAACTAAGCCCTAATGTTAATTATCCTTCATTATATTTGGCAAACATGATTGGCGTTTAGCCTATATATTTGTGGGTGAAGTCAGCGTAAATGTGTCTATCTATGTTTGAGGTGTTGGCAGCTACATAGGCTATTCTCTTTGAGCAGTGGAGACATACTCTCTGTCCATGTTCTCAAACTGGAGATTTAAATGATGATGATTCTAACAATGAGCTTAGCCTTAAGATTATTTTTGGAAACCGGGTCCAGGTTTATCAACCCCACCACTCGCTATTGTACAGAACTAGCTCCCAACTGTACCTAACAAAAGGACAAGTTTGAAATGCGCCAATTAAAAGGCAAGGATGCCCTTTATCTACTTCCCCAGAGTCGTGGATACCATTTTTATGTCTCTGTGTCCAGTATGAAGGAAGTTGGAGGTAGTTTTGCGAGCCAATGCTAACTAGCTTTTGTTTTTGGGTATGTACCAGCATACCGGGGGGAACCCTGCTTTAGGGAATCTTGGCTTATGTAGGTTTAGCCTAATTGCTGATATAAAGTGTTGCCGACAGTTCGTCGTTTCCTTTTCTGTTTTTTTTTTTTGCACTGGTAACATAATATCGTACTTGTGGAGGAATTCTGAAATATCATTAGACTGCAGGCCACTTACCTCTTATGTGCCCTGTAGGGTGGCTGTGTACCAGGAACAGTGGACTGTAATGTTTCTTCTGATGTGGGTACATTAGTGCTATATAATCAGGATTGTATGTTATTATTGTCACTTTAAAAAGAACATTGGTCACCGAGAGGCGAGCCCACATCTTTGCATCAAAATAGTACATGGCACATTGGTTACACATATGGTGCCATCTCTCTACCTCTTCCTCTCTCTGCATCTCTCTCTGCCTCTCACACACACACACAGGCACGCACCATATCATTTCTTGACTTTGCAGATACTTTTTTTTGTAGGAGCAATACTGCATTTAATGAGTCTCTCTATTATGTTTTAGTTTAGAAAGGGACCCATATGGTGTAGAGGACAGAATAATAAACTGCTACTAGTTCATGACAGGACTGGAGAGAAACCGTGACAAGAGCATGCATATTCGATTTGGGACTCGCTTTTCTTCTATTATTTTTGAAGAACAATGTAATTATAGAAGTTTGCCTCTTCTTTATTATCTCACCTCCCACTCCTCCTCTCATCCTCTTCTCTCAGTTCTTGACAGGCACTGGTGTAAATTAACTTATTTTGTGAAAAATGTCTATTTTTGCACAATGAATTATCATATGAATAGCTGGGTCTTTGAGCGTCAAACAAAAAAAGTTAATTTACTCCACCATGTTTCCATCACATCATGTTACATTCAAAATAAAAATGCAAGTATTTTAAATTTAAATTTTGAATGGAAGATGATGGCTCCTTCAGGCTAAAATGACAAATAAACTCGCCAAAAAAAGAAATGTCCCGTTTTCAGGACGCTGTCTTTCAAATATAATTCGTACAAATCAAAATAACTTCACAAGTCTTCATTGTAAAGGGTTTAAACACTGTGTCCCATGCTTGTTCAATGAACCATAAACAATGAATGAACATGCACCTGTGGAACGGTTGTTAATTAAGACACTAACAGCTTACAGAGGGTATGCAATTAAGGTCACAGTTATGAAAACTTAGGACACTAAAGAGGCCTTTCAACTGACTCTGAAAAACACCAAAAGAAAGATACCCAGGGTCCCTGCTCATCTGCATGAATGTGCCTTAAGCATGCTGCAAGGAGGCATGAGGACTGCAGATGTGGCCAGGGCAATAAATTGAAATGTCTGTACTGTGAGACGCCTAAGACAGCGAGACAGGACAGACAGCTGATCATCCTCGCAGTGGCAGACCATGTGTAACAACACCTGCACAGGATCGGTACATCCAAATATCACACCTACGGGACAGGTACAGGATGGCAACAACAACTGCCCGATTTACACCAGGAAAGCACAATCCCTCCATCAGTGCTCAGACTCTCCGCAATAGGCTGAGAAAGGCTGGAATGAGAGCTTGTAGGCCTGTGTTAAGGCAGGTCCTCACCAGGCATCACCGGCAACAACGTCGCCTATAGGTACAAACCCACCGTCACTGGACCAGACATGACTGGCAGAAAGTGCTCTTCACTGACGAGTCGCGGTTTTGTCTCACCAGGGGTGAGGGTCGGATTCGCGTTTATTGTTGAAGGAATGAGCTTTACACCGGGGCCTGTACTCTGGAACGTTATCGATTTGGAGGTGGAGGGTCCGTCATGGTCTGGAGCAGTGTGTCACAGCATCAAGGAACTGAGCTTGTTGTCATTGCAGGAAATCTCAATGCTAAACGTTACAGGGAAGACGGCGTCCTCCCTCATGTGGTACCCTTCCTGCAGGCTCATCCTGACTTGACCCTCCAGCATGATAATGCCACCAGCCATACTGCTCATTCTGTGCGTGATTTCCTGCAAGACATGAATGTCAGTGTTCTACCATGGCCAGCAAATAGCCCAGATCTCAGTCCCATTGAGCACGTCTGGGACCTGTTGGATCGGAGGGTGAGGGCTAGGGCCATTCCCCCCAGAAATGTCCGGGAACTTGCAGGTGCCTTGGTGGAAGAGTGGGGAAACATCTCACAGCAAGAACTGGCAAATCTGGTGCAGTCCATGAGGAGGAGATACACTGCAGTACTTAATGCAGCTGGTGGCCACACCAGATACTGACTGTTACTTTTGATTTTGCCCCCATTTGTTCAAGGAGACATTATTCCATTTCTGTTAGTAACATGTCTGTGGAACTTGTTCAGTTTATGTCTCAGTTATTGAATCTTGTTATGTTCATACAAATATTTACACATGTTAAGTTTGCTGAAAATAAACACAGTTGACAGCGAGAGGATGTTTCTTTTTTTGCTGAGTTTAGAACACATTGCCCTTTATGGTTGTGAGGTCTGGGGTCCGCTCACAAACCAAGAATCCACAAAATGGGACAAACAGCAAATTGAGATTCTGCATTCAGAATCCTGCAAAAATATCCTTTGTATACAGCGTAAAACACCAACTAATGCATGCAGAGCAGAATTAGGCTGATACCTGCCAATTTTTATCAAAATCCAGAAATTAGCAGTTAAATTCTACAACTGTAACGGTGTTCTTCGTTTGTAGAAAGAGAGTCGGACCGAAATGCAGCGTAGTGGTTACTCATGACTTTAATATAATGAAATGACGATACATGAAATAACTATACAATACAAAATAACAAACGGAAACGTGAAACCTAATTACAGACTATCTGGTGAAACTACACAGAGACAGGAACAATCACCCACGAAATACAAAGCGCAACCAGGATACCTAAATACGGTTCCCAATCAGAGACAACGAGAATCACCTGACTCTGATTGAGAACCGCCTCAGGCAGCCAAGCCTATACAACACCCCTAATCAGCCGCAATCCCAAATACTACAAACCCCAATACGAAAATACAATATAACATAAACCCATGTCACACCCTGGCCTGACCAAATAATATAACGAAAACACAAAATACAATGACCAAGGCGTGACAACAACCACCTAAAAGGAAGCAATAACCTTCCATAACAAAGCCATCACCTACAGAGAGATGAACCTGGAGAAGAGTCCACTAACAAGCTGGTCCTAGGGTTCTGTTCACAATCACAAACACACCCTACAGAGCCCCAGGACAACAGCACAATTGGACTCAACCAAATCATGAGAAAACAAAAAGATAATTACTTGACACATTGGAAAGAATTAACAAAAAAACAGCGCAAACTAGAATGCTATTTGTCCCCAAACAGAGAGTACACAGTGGCAGAATACCTGACCACTGGGACTGACCCAAAGTTAAGGACAGCTTTGACTTTGTACAGACTCAGTGAGCATAGCCTTGCCATTGAGAAAGTCCGTTGTGGGTAGACCTGGCTCTCAAGAAAAGAAAGGCTTTGTGCACACTGCCCACAAAATGATGTGGAAACTGAGCTACACTTCCTAACCTCCTGCCAAATGTATGACCATATTAGAGACACATATTTCCCTCAGATTACACAGATCCACAAATAATTAAAAAACAAACCCAATTTTGATAAACACTTATTATCCCCGGTGTATATATATCCCTGTGTTTCCTGTCTCTCTGTGCCAGTTCTTCGTGTTTGACAAGTCAACCAGCGGTTTTTCCTTGCTCCTATTTTTTCCCCAGTCTCTGTTTGTTTCTAGGCCTTCTGGTTTCTGACCCCTGCCTCGCCTGACCTTGAGACTGCGTATTGTCTGGTACTGTTTGGCCTGGTTTATTAACTATCGCCTATCCCTAACCTGCCTTTGCCTACTCCCTTTGTTATAATAAATATTGGCGCTCTACCATCTGCCTCCTGTGTCTGCATTTGGGTCTCGCCTTGTGCCCTTATAGTGTGCCATCACAGCAGCAAGATTTGTGACCTGTTGCCAAAAGAAAAGGGCTACCAGTGAAGAACAAACACCATTGTAAATACTACCCATATTTATGTTTATTTATTTTCCCTTTTGTATTTGAAATATTTACACATGACATTTGACATTTCTTTATTTTTTTGGAACTTTTGTCATTGTAATGTTTACTGTAGATTTGTATTGTTTATTTCACTTTTGTTTATTATCTACTTCACTTGCTTTGGCAATGTTAAAATGTTTCCCATGCCAATAGAGCCCTTAAATTGAATTGAGAGAGAGAGACACTCAGGCTGTTGCGTCCTGAGTGGAATCATCCTCCAGATAGAGAGAGGCACAGTCTATGGTCCACCCGACAGGTGGAGAGAGAGAGATGCCCCTCAGATCCATAACACTGTAGAATGAACATTGTGCTCACTGGGTTCACTATTATAAAGACGGCTGGACAGCCTGAAGAGCCTGATACTTTGTGTAAAAAATACTATCCAATGCAGAGGAAAGTGTAAGAGCCCATTGAAACCCACTTGGCAAAAACGTGAAACAATTCACATGAAATTGAGTGGAAGAAAAGTACAGTTCACCTACACAGTGAGAAATTATACCTTAAGCAACTTTTGAGAGGTTTCAAAAATAACAACAACAACATCAACCATTTCCTGTTGTTTTTACGGTAACTTATATGCAGCCAGTTGCTTGTAAGTTACCATAAAAAAAAGTTATGGTATGTTACCGTACCGTATTTTACAGTATCTGTTACTGTAACCTGTAACCTGTTAGTGACAGTAAAACAACAGTACAGTGCATTACTGTAATGTTATGGGGTTTGTATTTTACAGTGTTTTAACGTAATTAGATAGGATTGGTGCAAACACCTACCTGGGGGCGTCAGGTAGCCTAGTGGTTAGAGAGCTGGGCCAGTAACCGAAAGGCTGTTAGATTGAATCCCCGAGTTGACATGGTAAAAATCTGTCGTTCTGCCCCTGAACAAGGCAGTTAACCCACTGTTCCCTGGCCGTCATTGTAAATAAGATTTTGTTCTTGACTGACTTGCCTAGTTAAACAAAGGTTAAATAAAAAATAAACAGGTTGGCTGTTAGGTAATGTGATTACATATTACAACATATCAATGAATGCCATATTAGAAGCCTTTGTTAAGGCCTCCAAAATTCCAAGTGATATAAAAGACCAAACAGTGACTATAGGTCAAAACAGACCAAAGGACATGGCAAATACTCAACAATTCAAGGTATAAAGGGTGAGTACGTTATTTCAGAAGCTTGCAGATTCGGTACTTACCAACAACAGCTGCAAATCCCAATAAATCCACATCACGTTTTGAAGTTCACTTTCCTTGCTTTGTGTAACAACTCTATGAAGAATCTAGCAAATAAGTTTTGTGGGTCAGAGTACAGTATTTATTTAGTTTCATAGCACAAACGTTTGCTGGCAAGTCTCTCATACTGGCTTTAGCCAGGGCCTGTTCTGGTAAGTCCAGAAGGGTTGCATAGCAACAAGAGCCTCGGAGGGAGGCAACGTCTGCATAGCCAACAGATTCCCATGATTTATGAATCTGTTCGGACTGAACAACTAGAGTGACAGCTCAAATGGTTTTGAAAAAATACAATTTTGGCTAAAAGGGATAAGTATCTAACAAAACAACTACATTGTAGCATTCACTAATCATAAACTATTTACATTAAATAGAAATAATTCTAAATAATTCTAAATAATAGGACATAATTCTAAATTACTCAACCTTAAAAGACTTGCTGCCACTCCAACCTGTCCCCTATAAACATTTAATTGACAGAGCACTTCTACCACACATCAGTTAACAATTGATACAGTACTCTCACAAAAGGGTGGCACAAATGTAACCTCTTACAAGGCACACCTCAAAATATGTTAATGAGCCAGAAACAACAATACCATGCACCCACTAGTGGTCAAAAGGTTTTTGGCACTCCAAAAATGCGGTACGGTACTGTATTCTGTGGCGTGGAATTACAAGCCTTTGAAATACAGCAAAAATGTTCTCTCTTATTTTAGAGGAGGTGCTTTGATTTTGTCAACCTTGTGCTCTTTGTGTAGCATTATATTTTGAACATTCACAAATACAGTAAGTGTACTTCTACTGTATTTTACATAGCATATTTTACGGTAAAGTCCAAAATACATCTAATATTTCCTGGCCGTTTAATATTCTACCAAAATGCAATGTAATTTCATGAATCTACTGTTTTCAGTTTATGCTGTTGATTATACAGTAATATACCATGAAAATAACATGATGGTATTACGTTGTACCATGTCAAATATTCTACACCACGGAATTAAAACAAAACTACTGCTAAATTAACAGTTAAGTCCACTCTGGCCACTGTTTTGACAGACCTGGCAGACCACACCCACACACACCATCTACTGTCCAAGGGTTAATCAGCTCAGCGTTGCTGGCCTGGTGGTTTGGCTGACTGCTCATTTTGGACAGACTGGATAACAACATCAACCCCTCAGAGGAACAGAGGGGTGAGCACCCACCCCGAGGCCCCTGAGCACCCACCACGAAGACGTTTCTTTTTTTGCAGAGTTTCAATTACTTTCTGTGACACGGTCAAACCTAAAGGACAGACACCCTCAACTGAACTTCAAGAGGACAAAAAAAAAGAGTTCTTCTCTCCAATCCCTCACACTCTCTCTCCATCATTCTTCTTCCCCTTCCAAAGTTTCACTCACTCTGGCCTCATTAAAATACTTTTCTCTTCCCTTTCTTAGTTATCGCTGCTCTGATGCTATTATATGACTGGAATGGTGAAAGCATACATTTCTTCACACTCACTCACTCAGAGGCCTACAGAGAGGGAGATTTTGTACCTGGTGATATTACAGACTACTCAACTCTATTGACTGTCTGAGAAACACAAATATTCAGGAAATGTATCTTTCTTTTCTCCTATCCTTGGATTAATCACTAATCACGAATGATATAGGAGGATATGATTGCACATGTAGAGTTGAGTAGTTTACTAGTCTGTAATATCACCGGGTACAAAAGCTCCCTCTCTGTAGACCCGTGAGCTTGACTGACAGAACTAGGTAGCATTGAGAGTGAAGTCTGACAAAAGATTTAAGTCTGAAAACAGCTTTTTCCTAGACTTAGAGGTCATGACAAAGTAAAGGTTTAGGAGATGAAGCCAAGGGATTTTCTAACTGTCCTTAAATAGGTTTGTTAAAGGAAGTTAAACTAAAGACAGAAATATTTACTTTGAGCTGAGCACATAGTCTCAGATCCTGGAGTGTAGACACACACGCGCCTTGAGAGTAGAGCGTTAGCGGAATGTTTCAGCGTGCTGAAAGAGGATTAGGCCAATCTAACAGTACAGACACAGGTAAAACAGAGGGTTCTCTCTCTCTATCTATCTATCTATCTATCTATCTATCTATCTATCTATCTATCTATCTATCTATCTATCTATCTATTCAATTCAAGGGGCTTTATTGGCATGGGAAACATGTGTTAGCATTGCCTGTCTGTCTGTCTGTCTGTCTGTCTGTCTGTCTGTCTGTCTGTCTGTCTGTCTGTCTGTCTGTCTGTCTGTCTGTCTGTCTGTCTGTCTGCCTGCCTGCCTGCCTGCCTGCCTGCCTGCCTGCCTGCCTGCCTGCCTGCCTGCTGTCTGTCTGTCTGTCTGTCTGTCTGTCTGTCTGTCTGTCTGTCTGTCTCCAAGGCCCAGCTTAATTCTAAGAAACTCTGGAGGATCTACTGGTAATACAGTAGATTGGACCTTCAACATGGAAGCACAACTGAGAGCCGTAAGACTATGGTTATTACATGTTGTTGCCTGCTGTAAATTGAACATTTCAAAACATCTCACCAATTTGGCTTATCCGGTCATGATCACACAGACAGGTGGAGAGATGCATAGACAATTAGAGAGAGGTAGAATATCAGATTGACAGTCAGATAGACACAGACAGGTGGAGAGATGCATAGACAATTAGAGAGAGGTAGAATATATCAGATTGACAGTCAGATAGACACAGACAGGTGGAGAGATGCATAGACAATTAGAGAGAGGTAGAATATATCAGATTGACAGTCAGATAGACAGACAGACAGGTGGAGAGATGCATAGACAATTAGAGAGAGGTAGAATATATCAGATTGACAGTCAGATAGACACAGACAGGTGGAGAGATGCATAGACAATTAGAGAGAGGTAGAATATCAGATTGACAGTCAGATAGACACAGACAGGTGGAGAGATGCATAGACAATTAGAGAGAGGTAGAATATATCAGATTGACAGTCAGATAGACACAGACAGGTGGAGAGATGCATAGACAATTAGAGAGAGGTAGAATATATCAGATTGACAGTCAGATAGACAGACAGACAGACCCTGCCCAGATTTATTCCCTGGTGGCCATTTAAGCGGCCATTTAAGCTCACTATAGGCTGTCTCTTCGTTGATCACCGACAACGACGCCTATAGGGAGGAGGTCAGAGACCTGACCTTGCGGTACCAGGACAAAAACCCCTCCCTCAATGTGATCAAGACAAAGGAGATGATTGTGGACTACAGGAAAAGGAGGACCGAGCATGCCCCCATTCTCATCAACGGGGCTGCAGTGGAACAAGTTAAGAGCTTCAGGTTCCTTGGCGTCCACATCATCAACAAACTAACATGGTCCAACCACACCAAGACAGTTTTGAAGAGGGCACGACAAAACCTATTCCTCCCAGGAGACTGAAAAGATTTGGCATGGGTCCTCAGATCCTCAAAAGGTTTTACAGCTGCACCATTGAGAGCATCCTGACGGGTTGCATCACTACCTGGTATGGCAACTGCTCGGCCTCCGACCACAAGGCACTACAGAGGGTAGTCTGCAGCCACCCTAGTCATAGACTGTTCTCTCTGCTACCGCATGGCAAGCTGTACCGGAGTGCCAAGTCAAGGTCCAAGAGGCTTCTAAACAGCTTCCTCCCCCAAGCCATAAGACTCCTGAACATCTAATCAAATGGCTACCCAGACTATTTGCATTGCCCCCCCTCTTCTACGCTGTTGCTACTCTCTGTTATTATCTATGCAAAGTCACTTTAATAACTCTACCTACATGTACATATTACCTCAATTACCTCGACACCGGCGCCTCCTCACATTGACTCTGTATCGGTACCCCCTGTATATAGCCCCACTATTGATATTTACTGCTGCTCTTTAATTATTTGTTATTCATATCTCTTACTTTTTGGGGGGGGTATTTTCTTAAAACTGCATTGTTGCTTAAGGGCTTGTAAGTAAGCATTTCACTGTAAGGTCTACACCTATTGTATTCGGCGCATGTGACAAATAACATTTGATTTGATTTGTTTTGATGTCAGCCCTGTATCACACAAGCCTGGCTACCTCTTATTTAAACACACATTACATATTTCTCTTCTTCCTGGGCTCAGGCAGATTCATCTGAATAGGCTTGTTTTGCAGCATTGATTCCATTGATTTGAAGCTTGATTTCACTTAGTCGACTGTAAGTTGTTCTGCATAAGACGTGTTTCCTAACTTAACTCTGAAGTGTTTCTTTGCAAAGTGGCTTTCCACTGTGCCGCCCCTAGCTGGACTCTGAAGTTCTATTCACACACACACAATTTTAATTGACCTCTGCCTTATGTTATGTAGCCATTACCCAAACAAACCACTGTTACCTCAGTGCGAGGCGAGAAGTTGCATTAAATGACCAGAGACCTGGCAGGGTAGTGAAGACTCACTATGGTACCTGATTGATAATGCATGTATCAGAAGATAGGTTATGTGTTTGTGTGAAACCCTCACCGCACCGGGTCAGTGTGTGTGTGTTTGTATGTGATCTCTATATCAGAGGCACAAGACCAGGCCTGGGGGTGAGCGTCTGCCTGTTTGACTCCTCTCCTTTCCTCTTCTTTGCCCTCCTTTCCACTCCTCCTCAAGCACAGACATTCATACAAAGCTGGCATTATCTTTCCGTCTCAAAGCACGTCACACACCCTCTCTGCTCGTTCAGGGAGGGGGAGAGACTTGAGGGAGGCTTATGGGTACAAATGTACCCTTTACAACAGTGTGTCCCCACAACTACACTTCTGGCTGATGTGTGTGTGCACACCACCAGCCTCTGGCTGTTCTCTTTGTCTCTCTCCGGGACTGAACAGCCCTCCTGAACTTGTAAAGAAACTTTCTTCTGGAAAAATAACCGTGGGACTCCAACCGGAATCAACATATACAGTTCAATAGCCAACCAGACTGGGCAGAAGGGCTTGCTGGGGCAAACTATTTCTGGCCAAAAGTAATAGGCCTTTTCCCCTTTATTCAGATTACACCTGCTCACTTTTGGTTGTTTGAAAAGGAAATAAACTCCAAAATATCTTTATTTTTTAAACAAGCCTTAGAAAGTTGGTTGCAATTTCAGTTTAATCCACCTGAAAGGACGGAACAAATAGTATAACAACTATTGTGGTTAAATTCAAATATACTAACTGATTTTAAAAAACTGTATTTATCAAAGATATTTTAAAAAAAGGTATAATTTTAGTGAATGATATCATAAATAGGACTGGTGGAGTTATGTCACACATGCAGCTAACACAGAGATATGGAAATGTCTGCTCAACACAAAATTACAACCAATTAATTGCAGCATTACAACAAGTAAGGAACTTGTATGTCGGCCCTGTATTAAAGAACATAAATGGTTAAAGAAAAGTGTGATAAATAAAAACATATACCAATTTCATTTAAGGACCAAAAAACTGACAGCTGTGCCATATAAATTGCAAAATAGTTGGGAAGAGATTTTCGATGTACCCATTCCATGGCACGTGGTTTATGAATTGATATGCAAAACAACGCCGGATTCAAAACTTCACATTTTTCAATATAAATTACTATACAAAATTCTTGCAACTAATAGAATGGTATATATCTGGGGGATACCATCTTCCCAGCTCTGCAGATTCTGCTGTGAGGAGGCAGAGTCATTAGATAATTTATTTTGGGTATTGTCCATATGTAGCTCGTTTTTGGTCAAAGGTCCAGGAATGGCTGAATAATTGCAACCTTTACCTAGAACTAACAATACTGGGTGATTTGAAAAGCCATAGTCAATCAATCAATAATATAATAATTATTTTAGCAAAAAATGTTTATTTTTAATTTACAATCTGTAGAAGCTATGAGAATAGGAAGGTTCAATTATTTTGTGAAGCATCATAGCACAGTTGAAAAATATATGGCAAATAGAAATCGGAAATGGATGATGTTGAGAGATAGATGGGAGGGGTTGAATGGAGCTGAAGCTGGGACTAATAACAAGATAAACTATGTAAAGCATATTGGATCTGTAAAATGTATATAGTTTCGGAACCTTTGTGAAATAGCATAGTTACAAATAGAAATCAAACTGGATGGACATCAGAAATAGAGGAAGGACTAAGAACAAACAAGAGAGAACTATTGTAAAGTAGACTGTGTCTGTAAAATGCCTCACCGGGAAAGCCCTGGAATGGGCCAGCGCTGTGTGTAGAAGGGAGGATGCGGCGTTGGACCATTTTGAGGAGTTCACCCGCCAATTCCGGATAGTATTCGATCATCCACCTGAAGGCAAAGCAGCGGGGGAGCTCCTCTATCATCTGAGGCAGGAGACGAGGAGTGCACAGGAGTTTGCTTTGGAGTTTAGGACCTTGGCTGCTGGCGCTGGATGGAGCGACAGGGCCCTGATCGACCATTACCGTTGTAGTCTACGTGAGGACGTCCGTCGGGAGCTGGCCTGTAGAGACACCACCCTCACCTTCGACCAGCTGGTGGACATGTCCATCAAGCTGGACAACATGCTGGCTACTCGTGGACGTCTAGATCGGGGTCTGGTTGTTCCATCCTCCCACACCCTCTCTCCCGAACCTATGTAATTGGGAGGTTGGTGCGCAGGGAGACCGGAGGGGGTTCTCGCTGGAGCACCATTCATGGTCGCAGAGGGCACACTGCTGGTCGGTGCCGGGTTGGTTCCTCTGGGAATAGAGAAGACAGGCAGGGCATTCTGGCATCACCCCAGGTGAGTAGGCACCATTCTCATCCAGAGCCCTCTGCTGCACTAATGTTTGTCTCGGTCTCTTTTCCTGATTTTTCAATGCATTCCCAGTATAAGGCGCTAGTAGATGCGGCTGGGAATTTCATAAATAAAAATCTAGCTCATAGTTTAGGGATCCCTATTGTTCCTGTGGATATGCCTTTCCCTATTCATGCCTTAGATAGTTGACCATTAGGGTCAGGGTTTATCAGGGAGGTAACCACACCTTTGTGTATGATAACGCAGGAGGGTCACAAGGAGAAGATTAGTCTTTTCCTTATTGATTCTCCTGCATATTCTGTGGTGCTAGACCTACCCTGGTTAGTTTGTCATAGCCCCACTGTTTCTTGGCCACAGAGGGCTCTCACGGGGTGGTCGCAAGAATGCTCAGGTAGGTGTTTAGGGGTTTCCATTGGTGCTACTACAGTGGAAAGTCCAGACCAGGTCTCCACCGTGCGCATTCCCCCCGAATATGCCGATTTGGTTCTCGCCTTCTGTAAAAAGAAGGCGACTCAATTACCACCTCATCAACGGGGGGATTGTGCGATAGATCTCCTGGTAGATGCTGCATATCCCAAGAGTCACGTGTATCCCCTGTCGCAAGCAGAGACTGAGGCTATGGAGACATATGTCTCTGAATCCCTGCATCAGGGGTTCATTCGGCCATCCATTTCACCCGTCTCTTCGAGTTTCTTTTTTGTGAAAAAAACGGATGGCGGTTTACGCCCGTGCATTGATTGTCGAGGTCTTAATAAAATCACAGTGAAATATAGTTACCCGCTACCTCTGATCAATATGGTTATTGAGTTAATGCACGGGGCACGTTTTTTCACAAAATTGGATCTCAGGAGTGCATACAATCTGGTGCGTATTCGGAAGGATGATGAGTGGAAGACGGCATTTAGCACCACCTCAGGTCATTATGAGTACCTTGTCATGCCATATGGGTTGATGAATGCTCCATCAGTTTTCCAATCATTTGTAGATGATGGGACCTGCACGGGCAGGGTGTAGTGGTATATATCGATGATATTCTGATATACTCTGCTACACGCGCCGAGCATGTGTCCCTGGTGCGCAGGGTGCTTGGTCGCCTGTTGGAGCATGATCTATATGTCAAGGCTGAGAAATGCTTGTTCTTCCAACAATCCATCTCCTTCCTAGGGCATCGGATTTCCACTTCAGGAGTGGAGATGGAGAGCGACCGCATTACAGCCGTGCGTAATTGGCTGACTGCAACCACGGTAAAGGAGTTGCAGCGTTTTTTGGGGTTTGCCAATTACTACCGGAGGTTTATCCAGGGTTTTGGTCAGGTGGCAGCTCCCATTACCTCACTGCTAAAGGGGGGCCCGGTGCGCTGAGGCGAACAGGGCTTTTGAGCACCTGAAGACCCTGTTTACCTCGGTGCCTGTGCTGGCTCATCCGGATCCCTCTTTGCCATTCATAGTGGAGGTGGACGCATCCGAAGCTGGGATAGGAGCGTTCGGGTACGCCACTGAAGCTTCGCCCCTGTGCTTTCTTTTTGAAGAAGCTCAGCCCTGCGGAGCGAAACTATGATGTGGGGAACCGAGAGCTGTTAGCTGTCGTAGAAGCCTTGAAGGTGTGGAGGCATTGGCTTGAGGGGGCTAAACACCCTTTTCTCATCTGGACTGACCACCGCAATCTGGAGTACATCCGGCAGGCGAAGAGATTGAATCCTCGCCAGGCAAGGTGGGCCATGTTTTTCACTCGTTTTGTGTTTACTCTTTCTTACAGACCAGGCTCCCAGAACGTTAAGGCAGACGCATTGTCTCGGCTGTATGACACAGAGGAGCGATCCATGGATCCCACTCCCATACTCCCAGCTTCGTGTCTGGTGGCGCCTGTAGTGTGGGAGCTGGACGTGGACATTGAGCGGGCATCACGTGCAGAGCCCTCTCCCCCTGAGTGTCCAGCTGGTCGTCTGTACGTTCCGTCTGCTGTCCGCAACCGATTGATCTATTGGGCTCACACGTCACCCTCCTCTGGTCATCCTGGGATAGGTCGGACGATGCGCTGTCTTGAAGGGAGGTACTGGGGGCCCACTTTAGCTAAGGACGTGAGGATTTATGTTTCTTCCTGCTCGGTGTGCGCCCAGTGCAAGGCTCCTAGACACCTGCCCAGAGGTAAGCTACAACCTCTACCCATTCCTCAACGGCCGTGGTCACACCTGTCAGTGGATTTTTTGACTGATCTTCCACCTTCACAGGGTTACACCACGATCCTGGTCGTTGTGGATCGGTTTTCAAAGTCCTGTCGTCTCCTCCCTTTGCCCGGTCTCCCTACGGCCTTACAAACTGCAGAGGCCCTATTTACACATGTTTTCCGGCACTATGGGGTGCCTGGGGATATAGTGTCTGATCGGGGTCCCCAGTTCACATCAAGGGTCTGGAAGGCGGAGCATCTGGGGATCTCGGTTAGTCTTACCTCAGGTTTTCACCCCGAGAGTAATGGGCAGGTGGAGAGAGTTAACCAGGATGTGGGTAGGTTTCTGCGGTCTTATTGCCAGGATCGGCCGGGGGAGTGGGCGAAGTTCGTGCCCTGGGCAGAGATGGCTCAGAACTTGCTACGTCACTCCTCCACTAACCTTACTCCTTTTCAATGTGTATTAGGGTATCAGCCGGATCTGGCTCCTTGGCATCAGAGCCAGACCGAGGCCCCTGCGGTGGACAATTGGTTTCGGCACGCTGAGGAAACCTGGGAGGCAGCCCACGTCCACCTTCAGCGTGCCATAAGGCGCCAGAAAATTGGCGCAGATCGTCGCCGCAGTGAGGCCCCAGTGTTCGCACCAGGGGACAGGGTCTGGCTCTCGACCTGAAACCTGCCCCTCCGCCTGCTCTGCCGGAAGCTGGGGCCGCGGTTTGTGGGGCCGTTTAAAGTCCTGAGGAGAGTGAACGAGGTATGTTATAGGTTACAACTGCCCACTAATTACCGTATTAACCCCTCGTTCCATGTGTCTCTCCTCAGGCCGATGGTGGCTGGCCCGCTCCAGGAGGCTGAAGTGCGGGATGTTCCTCCGCCTCCTCTAGACATCGAGGGGGTTCCGGCGTACTCTGTTCGATCCATTTTGAGTTCGAGACGTCGGGCGAGGGGCCTTCAGTACCTCGTGGACTGGGAGGGGTACGGGCCGGAGGAGAGATGCTGGGTTCTGGTGGAGGACGTGTTAGATCCTTCCATGTTATCAGAATTCCACCGTCTCCATCCGGATCGCCCTGCACCTCGCCCTCCGGGTCGTCCCCGAGGCCGGTGTCGACGCGCTGCTGGAGCCGCGCGTCAGGGGGGGGGGGGGTACTGTCACGACTTCTGCCGAAGACGTTGCCTCTCCTTGTTCGGGCGGTGCTCGGCGTTCGACGTCACCGGTCTTCTAGCCATCATTGATCAATTTTTTCATTTTCCATTGGTTTTGTCTTGTCTTCCCACACACCTGTTTTCAATCCCATTCATTACCTGTTGTGTATTTAACCCTCTGTTTCCCCTCATGTCTTTGTCAGAGATTGTTTATTGTCAGTGTAGTGTTGTTTGTTGTATAGGTGCGCGACGGGTCTTCGTACCCATATTTTGTTTATGTTCTTTTCCTGTTTAGTGTTATGGAGCATGTTACTAGGACATTATTAAAAGACTCCATTTTACACTCCGTTTGACTCTCCTGCGCCTGACTTCCTTGCCACCTATACACATATTCCTGACAAATAATAAAGGTATATTCTTTTTTTAAAGTATGTATGTCTATATACAGTGCCTTGCGAAAGTATTCGGCCCCCTTGAACTTTGCGACCTTTTGCCACATTTCAGGCTTCAAACATAAAGATATGAAACTGTAATTTTTTGTGAAGAATCAACAACAAGTAGGACACAATCATGAAGTGGAACGACATTTATTGGATAATTTAAACTTTTTTTACAAATCAAAAACTTAAAAATTGGGCGTGCAAAAGTATTCAGCCCCCTTAAGTTAATACTTTGTAGCGCCACCTTTTGCTGCGATTACAGCTGTAAGTCGCTTGGGGTATGTCTCTATCAGTTTTGCACATCGAGAGACTGACATTTTTTCCCATTCCTCCTTGCAAAACAGCTCGAGCTCAGTGAGGTTGGATGGAGAGCATTTGTGAACAGCAGTTTTCAGTTCTTTCCACAGATTCTCGATTGGATTCAGGTCTGGACTTTGACTTGGCCATTCTAACACCTGGATATGTTTATTTTTTAACCATTCCATTGTAGATTTTGCTTTATGTTTTGGATCATTGTCTTGTTGGAAGACAAATCTCCGTCCCAGTCTCAGGTCTTTTGCAGACTCCATCAGGTTTTCTTCCAGAATGGTCCTGTATTTGGCTCCATCCATCTTCCCATCCATTTTAACCATCTTCCCTGTCCCTGCTGAAGAAAAGCAGGCCCAAACCATGATGCTGCCACCACCATGTTTGACAGTGGGGATGGTGTGTTCAGGGTGATGAGCTGTGTTGCTTTTACGCCAAACATAACGTTTTGCATTGTTGCCAAAAAGTTCAATTTTGGTTTCATCTGACCAGAGCACCTTCTTCCACATGTTTGGTGTGTCTCCCAGGTGGCTTGTGGCAAACTTTAAACAACACTTTTTATGGATATCTTTAAGAAATGGCTTTCTTCTTGCCACTCTTCCATAAAGGCCAGATTTGTGCAATATATGACTGATTGTTGTCCTATGGACAGAGTCTCCCACCTCAGCTGTAGATCTCTGCAGTTCATCCAGAGTGATCATGGGCCTCTTGGCTGCATCTCTGATCAGTCTTCTCCTTGTATGAGCTGAAAGTTTAGAGGGACGGCCAGGTCTTTGTAGATTTGCAGTGGTCTGATACTCCTTCCATTTCAATATTATCGCTTGCACAGTGCTCCTTGGGATGTTTAAAGCTTGGGAAATATTTTTGTATCCAAATCCGGCTTTAAACTTCTTCACAACAGTATCTCGGACCTGCCTGGTGTGTTCCTTGTTCTTCATGATGCTCTCTGCGCTTTTAACGGCCCTCTGAGACTATCACAGTGCAGGTGCATTTATACGGAGACTTGATTACACACAGGTGGATTGTATTTATCATCATTAGTCATTTAGGTCAACATTGGATCATTCAGAGATCCTCACTGAACTTCTGGAGAGAGTTTGCTGCACTGAAAGTAAAGGGGCTGAATAATTTTGCACGCCCAATTTTTCAGTTTTTGATTTGTTAAAAAAGTTTTAAATATCCAATAAATGTCGTTCCACTTCATGATTGTGTCCCACTTGTTGTTGATTCTTCACAAAAAAAGACAGTTTTATATCTTTATGTTTGAAGCCTGAAATGTGGCAAAAGGTCGCAAAGTTCAAGGGGGCCGAATACTTTCGCAAGGCACTGTAGGTATGTGTATGTATATACAGTGGGGAGAACAAGTATTTGATACACTGCAGATTTTGCAGGTTTTCCCACTTTCAAAGCATGTAGAGGTCTGTAATTTTTATCATAGGTACACTTCAACTGTGAGAGACGGAATCCAAAAATCCAGAAAATCACATTGTATGATTTTTAAGTAATTAATTAGCATTTTATTGCATGACATAAGTATTTGATCACCTACCAACCAGTAAGAATTCCGTCTCTCACAGACCTGTTAGTTTTTCTTTAAGAATCCCTCCTGTTCTCCACTCATTACCTGTATTAACTGCACCTGTTTGAACTCGTTACCTGTATAAAAGACACCTGTCCACACACTCAATCAAACAGACGCCAACCTCTCCACAATGACCAAGACCAGACAGCTGTGTAAGGACATCAGGGATAAAATTGTAGACCCGCACAAGGCTGGGATGGGCTACAGGACAATAGGCAAGCAGCTTGGTGAGAAGGCAACAACTGTCCAGAACTACACGGCAGGACCTGGTCAATGACCCGAAGAGAGCTGGGACCACAGTCTCAAAGAAAACCATTAGTAACACATTACGCCATCATAGATTAAAATCCTGCAGTGCACGCAAGGTCACCCTGCTCAAGCCAGCGCATGTCCAGGTCCATCTGAAGTTTGCCAATGACCATTTGGATGATCCAGAGCAGGAATGGGAGAAGGTCATATGGTCTGATAAGACAAAAATAGAGCTTTTTGTTGTAAGGGTGCGTACAACCCCAAGAACACCATCCCAACCGTGAAGCATGGAGGTGGAAACATCATTCTTTGGGGATGCTTTTCTGCAAAGGGGACAGGACGACTGCACCGTATTGAGGGGAGGATGGATGGGGCCATGTATCGCGAGATCTTGGCCAACAACCTCCTTCCCTCAGGAAGAGCATTGAAGATGGGTCGTGGCTGGGTCTTCCAGCATGACAACGACCCGAAACACACAGCCAGGGCAACTAAGGAGTGGCTCCGTAAGAAGCATCTTAAGGTCCTGGAGTGGCCTAGCCAGTCTCCAGACCTGAACCCAATAGAAAATCTTTGGAGGGAGCTGAACCTCCGTATTGCCCAGCAACAGCCCCGAAACCTGAAGGATCTGGAGAAGGTCTGTATGGAGGAGTGAGCCAAAATCCCTGCTGCAGTGTGTGCAAACCTGGTCAAGAGCTACAGGAAACGTATGATCTCTGTTATTGCAAACAAAGGTTTCTGTACCAAATATTAAGTTCTGCTTTTCTGATGTATCAAATACTTATGGCATGCAATAAAATGCTAATTAATTACTTTAAAATCATAAAATGTGATTTTCTGGATTTTCGTTTTAGATTCCATCTCTCACAGTTGAAGTGTACCTATGATAAAAACAAAATACAGACCTCTACATGCTTTGTAAGTAGGAAAACCTGCAAAATCGGCAGTGTATCAAATACTTGTTCTCCCCACTGTATGTGTATATGTATGCATGTGTGTATGGATATATTTACCCCAAAAATAAGGCCAGCATCCCGGAGTCGCCTCTTCACTGTTGACGTTGAGAATGGTGTTTTGCGGGTACTATTTAATGAAGCTGCCAGTTGAGGACTTGTGAGGCATCTGTTTCTTATACTAGACACTCTAATGTACTTGCCCTCTTGCTCAGTTGTGCACCGGGGCCTCCCACTCCTCTTTCTATTCTGGTTAGAGCCAGATTGTCCCCCCAACCCCTCTTTTCAGCTGCTGCTACTCTCTGTTTATCTTATATGCATAGTCACTTTAACTATACATTCATGTACATACGACCTAAATTGGCCCGACCAACCAGTGCTCCCGCACATTGGCTAACCACCCGCCAACCCCTCCCGCACATTGTGTCCCACCACCCGCCAACCCCTCTTTTTACGCTTCTGCTACTCTCTGTTCATCATATATGCATAGTCACTCTAACGATACCTACATGTACATACTACCTCAATAAGCCTGACTAACTGGTGTCTGTATATAGCCTGCTACTCTTTTTTCAAATGTCTTTTTACTGTTGTTTTATTTCTTTACTGTGAAGGGAGTAGTACACATCATTGTATGAGATCTTCAGTTTCTTGGCAATTTTTCCCATGGAGTAGACTTCATTTCTCTGAACAAGAATAGACTGACGAGTTTCAGAAGAAAGTGCTATTTTTCTAGACATTTTGAACCTGTAATCGAACCCACAAATGCTGATGCTCCAGATACTCAACTAGTCTAAAGAAGGACAGTTTTATTGCTTCTTTAATCAGAACAACGGTTTTCAGCTGTGCTAACATAAATGCAAAAGGGTTTTCTAATGACCAATTAGCCATTTAATAATAAACTTGGATTAGCTAACACAATGTGTGATGTGTGGTTGCTGATAATGGGCCTCTGTACGCCTTTGTAGATATTCCATAAAACACCATAGTCATTTACAACATTAACAATGTCTACACTGTATTTCTGATCAATTTGATGTTATTTTAATGAACAATAAATGTGCTTTTCTTTCAAAAACATCAGACTCTACTTTTATCCATAGCTACATAAGACCAAATCGAGCCGGTCGGTCATATTTAACAGTCTGATGGCCTGGAGATAGAAAATGTTTTTCAGTCTCTAGGTCCCAGCTTTGATGCACCTGTACTGTCTCCACCTTTTAGATGGTAGCGGGGTGAATAGGCCATGGCTCGGGTGTCTGGTACGGTAATTGCACCATCCGCAACCGCAGGGCTCTCCAGAGGGTGGTGAGGTCAGCATAATGCATCACTAGGGGTACACTGCCTGCCGTCCAGGACATCTACAGCACCCGGTGTCACAGGAAGGCCAAGAATATCATCATGGACCTCCCAAATAGGATGCTGTCAATGGTGTATCTGTAGAAGTTTGTGAGGGTCTTAGGGGCCAAGCCAAATTTCTTCATCCCCCTGAGGTTGAAGAGGCCTTCTTCACCACATTGTCTGTTTGGCTGGAGAATTTAAGGTTGTCAGTGAATTTCAAGTCAAGGAACGTAAAAACCTCTGAAGGATCCACCCCTTTTTTCAATCTTCACCTAAAATGACATACCCAAATCTAACTGCCTGTAGCTCAGGGATTGAAGGATATGCATATTCTTGATACCATTTGACAGCTGCAGCTAACGTCAATTCACTATCAAATCAAATTGTATTAGTCACATGCTCCGAATACAACAGGTAGACCTTACAGTGAAATGCTTACTTACGAGCCCCTAACCAACAATGCAGTTTAAAAAAATACAGATAAGAATAAGAGTTACAAACAATTAAAGAGCAGCAGTGAAATAACAATAGCAGGACTATATACAGCGGGGTACCGATACAGAGTCAATGTGTGGGGGCAGTGGTAATTTGAGGTAGTATGTACATGTAGGTAGAGTTATTAAAGTGACTATGCATAGATGACAACAGAGAGTAGCAGTGGTGTAAAGAGGGGGTGGGGGGGGCACTGCAAATAGTCTGGGTAGCCATTTGACTAGATGTTCAGGAGTCTTATGACTTGGGAGTAGAAGCTGTTTAGAAGCCTCTTGGACCTAGACTTGGTGCTCCGATACCGCTTGCCATGTGGTAGCAGAGAGAATAGTCTATGACTAGGGTGGCTGGAGTCTTTGATCATTTTTAGGGCCTTCCTCTGACACCGCCTGGTATAGAGGTCTTGGATGGCAGAAAGCTTGGTCCCAGTGATGTACTGGGTCGCTCACACTACCCTCTATAGTGCCTTTCGGTCGAAGGCCGAGCAGTTGCATACCAGGCAGTGATGCAACCCGTCAGGATGCTCTCGATGGTGCAGCTGTAGAACCTTTTGAGGATCTGAGGACCCATGCCAAATCTTTTCAGTCCCCTCATCGTTGTCGGTGATCAGGCCTATCACCGTTGTGTCATTGGCAAATATAATGATGGTATTGGAGTCATGCCTGGCCTTGCAGTCATGAGTGAACAGGGAGTACAGGAAGGGACTGAGCACGGATCCCTGCGGGGCCCCCGTGTTGAGGATCAGCGTGGCGGATGTCTTGTTACCTACCCTTACCACCTGGGGGGTCCAGGATCCAGTTTCAGAGGGAGGTTTTTAACCCCAGGGTCCTTAGTTTATTGATGAGCTTTGAGGGCACTATGGTGTTGAACGCTGAGCTGTAGTCAATGAATAGCATTCTCACATAGGTGTTCCTTTTGTCCAGGTGGGAAAGGGTGTTGTGGAGTGCAATGGAGATTGCATCATCTGTGGATCTGTTGGGGCAGCATGCAAATTGGAGTGGGTCTAGGGTTTCTGGGATGATGGTGTTGATGTGAGCCATGACCAGCTTTTCAAGGCACATCATGGCTACAGACGTGAGTGCTACGGGTCGGTAGTCATTTAGGCAGGTTACCTTAGTCTTCTTGGGCACAGGGACTATGGTGGTCTGCTTAAAACATGTTGGTATTACAGACTCAGACAGGGAGAGGGTTGAAAATGTCAGTGAAGACACTTGCCAGTTGGTCAGCGCATGCTCGCAGTACACGTCCTGGTAATCCATCTGGCCCTGCAGCCTTGTGAATGTTGACCTGTTTAAAGGTCTTACTCACATCGGCTGCATGATCACACAGTCTTCCAGAACAGCTGGTGCTCTCATGCATGTTTCAGTGTTATTTGCCTCGAAGCGAGCATAGAAGTAGATTAACTCGTCTGGTAGGCTCGTGTCACTGGGCAGCTCTCGGCTGTGCTTCCCCTTGTAGTCTGTAATTGTTTTCAAGCCCTGCCACGTCTGACGAGCATCAGAGCCGGTGTAGTACGATTCGATCTTAGCCCTGTATTGACGCTTTGCCTGTTTGTTGGTTCGTCGGTGGGCATAGCGGGATTTCTTATAAGCGTCCAGGTTAGAGTCCCGCTCCTTGAAAGCAGCAGCTCTAGCCTTTAGCTCAGTGTGGATGCTGCCTGTAATCCATGGCTTCTGGTTGGGTTATGTACATACAGTCACTGTGGGGACAACATCAACGATGCACTTATTGATGAAGCCAATGACTGATACTCCTTAATGTGTACTCCTTAATGCCATCGGAGGAATCCCGGAACATATTCCAGTCTGTGCTAGCAAAACAGTCCTGTAGCTTAGCGTCTGCTTCATCTGACCACTAACCCTAACCCTAACCCTGACCACAGTCACTGGTCTTTCCTGATAATATGCTAACCACAATCCAAAGTATGCTGATTTCAAAGCTGATTGCCACCAAAACATTATTAATTTAATTAATCAGTCTCTCTCTCATGTCTCTACTGAAGATGATCTATTGCCTCAGTAAACTGACTGTGTCTGTGAATAGGGCTCTGATGGGCACCCTCTTTTGCCTCCTGAATGACATCATTACTGGTTAAAGAGACAGCGCACACTTTTAGAAAATAAGCTACTTCTTTGAAATTGTTGTTGATCAGTACAATAAAATAAGTCCCACATGGAAAGGAAACAAATGGTCATCTATAGCCCCATGAAGTCAGCCTAACCAAGCTCAATAACTCAAAGCATGCACAGACTTGTAACGATCGTTGTCCTCCTCGGATGAGGAATAGGAAGGATCAGACCAAAACGCAGCGTGTCCATGTTAATTTTAATAAATAAACTGAACACTGCAATAACCAAAAAAACACAAAGAGATAGCGTGAACGAAACCTAACAGTTCTGTAAGGTGAAGACACACAAAACAGAAAACAACTACCCACAAACACAGTTGGGAACAGGCTACCAAAGTATGGTTCTCAATCAGAGACAAAGATAGACAGCTGCCTCTGATTGGGAACCATACCAGGCCAAACACAGAAATACAACACATAGAACGAAAACATAGAATGCCCACCCAAACTCACGCCCTGACCAAACCAAAAATAGAGACAAAAAAGGAACTAAGGTCAGGACGTGACAACACTCCTATTGAATATGCATTCACCTGTATTGTGAATAGACCTAAGCTACAGTACATCTTGATTCATACAGTTTATCAATAGAGATTTACTATTCAAATATATTATTACCTTTGTCTTATGTAGTTAGATTGGTAAAAACAAAGTAAAATGGATTGTATGATTGTATAATTGATTCATTAATGCAAACATGGCTGTCTCTTGAAATGTTTTATTTCAAGATTTTTCAATGTAATGATATTGAACTCAAAAGATGCCCAACGGTTGAAAAGAGCAGTAGCTGAGTTTCATTCTGAATCACGTGCCATTCTCTGACTTTGGCATACATGCCTTATTTTTGTTGTCATGGTATCATTTTGGTATCGAGTATCATGATGGTTTCGAGAATCGTGTCACTAACCCTGGTATCAAACTCAAAAAAGTTCTGGGAGACTGTAAAGTCCATGGGGAATAAGAACACCTCCTCCCAGCTGCCCACTGCACTGAAGATAGGAAACACTGTCACCACCGATAAATCCACTATAATTGAGAATTTCAATAAGCATTTTTCTACAGCTGGCCATGCTTTCCACCTGGCTACCCCTACCCAGGTCAACAGCACTGCACCCCCCACAGCTACTTGCCCAAGCCTTCCCAATTTCTCCTTCTCTCAAATCCAGTCAGCTGATGTTCTGAAAGAGCTGCAAAATCTGGACCCCTACAAATCAGCCGGGCTAGACAATCTGGACCCTTTCTTTCTAAAATGATCTGCCGAAATTGTTGCCACGCCTATTACTAGCCTGTTCAACCTGTTCTCTTTCGTGTCATCTGAGATTCCCAAAGATTGGAAAGTAGCTGCGGTCATCCCCCTCTTCAAAGGGGGGGGGGACAATCTTGACCCACACTGCAACAGACCTATACCTATCCTACCCTGCCTTTATAAGGTCTTCGAAAGCCAAGTCAACAAACAGATTACCGACCATTTCGAATCCCACCATACCTTCTCCGCTATGCAATCTGGTTTCAGAGCTGGTCATGGGTGCACCTCAGCCACGCTCAAGGTCCTAAATGATATCTTAACCGTCATCGATAAGAAACAATACTGTGCAGCGGTATTCATTCTCATCGGCAGACTCGACAGCCTTGGTTTCTCAAATGATTGCCTCGCATGGTTCACCAACTACTTCTCTGATAGAGTTCAGTGTGTCAAATCGGAGGGTCTGTTGTCCGGGCCTCTGGCAGTCTCTATGGGGGTGCCACAGGGTTCAATTCTAAGACCGACTCTCTTCTCTGTATACATCAATGATGTCGCTCTTGCTGCTGGTGAGTCTCTGATCCACCTCTACGCAGACGACACCATTCTGTATACTTCTGGCCCTTCTTTGGACACTGTGTTAACAACCCTCCAGGTGAGCTTCAATGCCATACAACTTTCCTTTCGTGGCCTCCAATTGCTCTTAAATACAAGTAAAACTAAATGCATGCTCTTCAACCAATCGCTGCCTGCACCTGACCGCCTGTCCAACATCACTACTCTGGATGGCTCTGACTTAGAATATGTGGACAACTACAAATACCTAGGTGTCTGGTTAGACTGTAAACTCTCCTTCCAGACTCACATTAAGCATCTCCAATCCAAAGTTACATCTAGAATTGGCTTCCTATTTCGCAACAAAGCATCCTTCACTCATGCTGCCAAACATACCCTTGTAAAACTGACCATCCTACCAATCCTCGACTTCGGCGATGTCATTTACAAAATAGCTTCCAATACCCTACTCAATAAATTGGATGTAGTCTATCACAGTGCCATCAGTTTTGTTACCATTGCCCCATATACTACCCACCACTGCGACGTGTACGCTCTCGTTGGCTGGCCCTCGCTTCATACTCATCGCCAAACCCACTGGCTCCAGGTCATCTACAAGATCCTGCTAGGTAAAGTCCTCCCTTATCTCAGCTGTATATAGAGTTATTTTTCTACTGTATTATTGATTGTATGTTTGTTTTACTCCATGTGTAACTTTTTGTATGTGTCGAACTGCTTTGCTCTATCTTGGCCTGTTCGCAATTGTAAATGATAACTTGTTCTCAACTTGCCTACCTGGTGAAATAAAGTTTAAATAAAAATAAAAATCGGTATCGAAGTCAAACTTCTGGTACTGTGACATCACTATTTAGAAGCCAATCTTGCCTACACGTACACACACGCACACACACACACACACACACACACACACACACACACACACACACACACACACACACACACACACACACACACACACACACACACACACACACACACACACACACACACACACACACACACACACTTCACGTTATAGTGCTCATCATGCTGCTACATCTGAATTATGTGAAGAGGCTAGTGGAGTGTTTATTCGTTTTACCAGGCCTGTAATTAACAGTGGCTCTGGAGTGGTGCATGGGCGGCTCCATCCCTCCAGCAAATGAACACCGACAGATGTTTGTGTAATCTCTCTTTTTCTCTCTCTTTCTCTGTTTTCAGTCTCTCCTCCCCTCTCTCTCTCCAATCTCTCTGTTCTCCACCTCTCTCTCTATTGCCAATCTCTCTTTCTCCTCTTCATCTTCCTCTCAGGCTCTCCAGGTTCGCTTTGCCTGCCTCTATGGTTGAAGTTGTGGCCCAGATACGTTTTGTTCTCTCTCTCTTCCTTTCCCCATGTCACTCTCTTTTGTTCTCATTCGTTGTTGCTCCCTCATTTACTAAATTCAATTCTAAGGGGGTTTATTGGCATGGGAAACATATGTTTGCCTTGGCAAAGCCAGTGAAATAAACAATAAACAAAAGTGAGATAAACCATCAGAAATTAACAGTAAACTTTACACTCACAAAAGTTTCAAAAGAATAGATGTTTTATTGTTGGCTATGTATAGTGTTGTAGCAATGTGCAAATAGTTGAAGTATGAAAGCGAAAATAAATAAACAGATAAACATAGATTGTATTTACAGTGTTAAGTGCTCCACTGGTTACCCCTTTCTTATGGCAACAGGTCACATTTTGCTGCTGTGTACTCTCTCTCTCTCGCTCGCTCTCTCTCTTTCTTTTCATACTCTTTCACTCTTGCTCTCGCTCTCATGCTTTGAAACTCCTTCAATATCACTCCAATCATAACGTTGGCTGTTTGAGAGTTGGAGTGAGCTCTCTGGGATGTTTACCCATATCATGTCTAAATTGTCTGTCTCATCACAAGAGACAGGGAGCAAGAGTGAGGAGCTGTGTGTTGTACAACTGTTAATTATTTATCTGACATAGCGTAAATTTCCCATTATTTTTCCCATAATTTAAACCAGATCCCTTGGGTTTGCTCTAGGTTTATGCAAAACCACTTTCACCACTTTAACACTTTCTCATTTGAGGAAAGCAGAGTTATAAAAATATAAATAGAATTAAACTTTTTTCTTTCTTTCTCATTTTATGGCCAGTGCCTCAGTTATTTTATACAAATGTTGAGTTTGCATCTAGCTTTTGTTGCAAGTTGAGAAAATGTGAAGTGATCGTTAATTAAAATGAAAAGTTTGAACAACTCACTGCTCATGATAGCTTCGAAAGTGGTGGTGGGGAACGTAAAAATAGAATGATTTCTAATTCTGATAGAATGATTTATATATTCAAATTCTATGGTGGGGAATGAATGGGGCTGGCTTCTCTTGTTTCCTGTTGACAGACTCTGTCTGTGGTGTCAAACATCTTCTGTGCGCTGTGGAATAGAATGTGACCCATCTTACAGAGCAATCTCCTGTCCTCACATAAATGTCTGTGATGTTTATGTTACGACCTTATTACGTGTAAGTGTGTGTGTGTGGATGCATGCCTTATTCTCTGTGTGTGTGTGTGTGTGTGTGTGTGTGTGTGTGTGTGTGTGTGTGTGTGTGTGTGTGTGTGTGTGTGTGTGTGTGTGTGTGTGTGTGTGCGTGCGTGCGTGCGTGCGTGCGTGCGTGCGTGCGTGCGTGCGTGCGTGCGTGCGTGCGTGTGCGTGTGTCAGTGCTACTGTCTGTGCCTCTCTCCCTCCCTTCCTTTCTGTCTGTCTCTCTGTCTCTCTACTGGATATACTCCCTGTGTGTTTGTGTACATTTCTGCCGCTCTATTCCCATGACACAAATCAGCCACCGCTTCCCAGGGCTCCAGAAATACATATCAATGTGTGTGCTACGTGCTATTGGTCTAAGTGTAGTCAGAGTGTCATGTCCAGGCTTGAAGGCTGTTTTTTGTCTTGATTAGTTTTGACGGCGACTATTACTTTTTAATATCCTGTCTCTGTATCTCAGTCATGTCACCTAAGAGAAAGGAATGGTTACCCAGCACTAAAATAGCATACGGCCACATGAAATTGCATGCCTGTAGTGATATAGACAACTCTATGGCCTTTCCAGTGTATGGAAAAACAGTTACATCATTCCAGATGTCATGAGGCTCAGTAGCTATAGACTCATGTCTCTCCCATGCCCTTCCAGATATACTGTATGATGTATATGTCTGTGGCCTATGTCTTCAAGCAGTTATTCCTGTTCCCTTATATATTTGATTTTTCCCATAATAACTCATCAAGCATTTGCCAAAGACTTGACCAGCAGTGCACTTCTGCATCTCCCTATCTCAGCGTTTCCCAAACTCATTCCTGGGGAACCCAAGGGGTGCACTTCTTATTTTTTATTCCCTTAGCACTACATAGCTAATTCAAATAATCAAAGCTTGAGTTCAGTTTATTATTTCCAGTAGAACTGACAGCGTTTGAACTACTTTGCAGATATGAAACAAACAGACAATCATAATATATATCAGTAAAAAAATATCAAATCCCGGGCCTCCTGAGTGGCCCAGTGGTCGAAGGCACTGCATTGCTGTGCGGGAGGCGTCACTACAGACCCGGGTTCGATCCTGATCTGTATCACAACCGGCCATGATCGGGAGTCCCATAGGGCGGTGCAAATTTGTCCCAGTATTGTCCGGGGTTAGGTGGGGCTTTACTTGGCTCATCGCGCTCTAGCAACTCTTTGTGTAGTGGACCGGACACCTGCAGGCTGACATCTGTTGTCAGTTGGACAGACTAACTGATGAATTTATGAATGGGCAACACCCGCTGAATATGACCAGTGTCGTTAAACAAAGGCAAAAAAGTAATAAACTCAGCAAGAAAAGAAACGTCCTCTCACTGTCAACTGCGTTTATTTTCAGAAAACTTAACGTGTAAATATTTGTATGAATATAATAAGATTCAACAACTGAGACATAAACTGAAAAATGTCCGCAGAGGGTGGGGGGTCATGTCAGGAAGAGCCTGAAAGAAGGGTACCACATGAGAGAGGAGGATGGCTTCCCTGTAACGCACAGCGTTGAGATTGCCTGCAACGACAACAAGCTCAGTCTGATGATGCTGTGACACACCGCCCCAGACCATGACGGACCCTCCACCTCCAAATCGATCCTACTCCAGAGTTCAGGCCTCGGTGTAATGCTCATTCCTTCCACGATAAATGCAAATCTGAACATCACCCCTGGCGAGACAAAACCGTGACTCGTCAGTGAAGAGCACTTTTTGCCAGTCCTGTCTGGTCTAGCAACTTTGTTGCCAGTGATGTATGGTGAGGACCTGCCTTTCAACAGGCCTACACGCCCTCAGTCCAGCCTCTCTCAGCCTATTGCGGACAGTCTGAGCACTGATGAAGGGATTGTGCGTTCCTGGTGTAACTCGGGCAGTTGTTGTTGCCATCCTGTACCTGTCCCGCAGGTGTGATGTTCGGATGTACCGATCCTGTGCAGTTGTTTTTACACGTGGTCTGCCACTATATGATTTAAAATGTCTTAGTATACGTAAATCCCCCAAATTCTAATTTATGAAAACCATATCTAAGTGCTCGCTTGTCGGGAAAAAAAAAAATTGTCATTCTTCCTGGGGGTGGATATGAACAGATTTGAATAGGATTTCATGTTGCTAAAATGCTGCCAGTTCCAGCTATGTAGTGCTAAGGCAAAAACCAAAACGTGCACTCATTGGGGTCCCCAGGATCGAGTTGGGAAAACGCTGCCACATTTGGTTTAGCCATCAACTTGGCCCTACAGCAGTGGTTCGCTTCCCAAGCTGGGCCTGAACTCATTGCAAACAAGAAAGCGGGTGAAAAGCAGTGTGTTAAGATCCATGTGCTGATTTTGGCAGGAACAACTATTCAAAAACAAGTGTTTTTGCCTGAACACATCTTTTACTCAGCAGTATTAAGAGAGAGCCCCATGAGGACATGACACCATTTGTTAATTTTGTTTTTGCTCAGGTCATACTATGCAGTTATCTGCCTATGACCTCTGTAGTTGATACTGTATTATAATGAGAAACCTTCATTCATCTATGATTACCTCTCATCTTAGAAAACAGATTTTTGTGGAGTTCAGGTGTTATTATCAGCAATCTGGCCCACTGGGCTCGGTCAAATATTAAAGGCGAGGTGAGACTTTGTTGTCTTTGTTCTCTCTCTCTCTCTCTTTTCCTCCCTCTGTTTTCTTCTCTGTTTTGCAATTGATGACATGGCTTTGATGTTAATGAAAAGAGAGGGATAAAACACATTGACGAAGTAGAGAGGACAGGAGGCGGAAAGAGGGATGAATGCTATTGAGACCAGGATTAATGTTAAGTGAGTCAGGGTGCTAGTTCCATATAATTAAATATAAATATCGATTCAGTCTTATGTAGCAAAATTTGAAATTATGTTTTTTACATTGGATAAAAGTAGACTCAGAGATAGAAAATTGTATATCATACACTAAAGATGAGGAACAATGGGAAAGTAATTATGCTTTGAAAGTTGATAAACTTGTAACCCCACTTTTGAGAAAATGGCCCTTGAATATTTTGGTACACCTGCTGGAGAGCTCTTCTTTGTCTACACCCATTCAGCATCGTTCACCCTGGTATACATTATTCGGGAGAGAAGCGCAGGAATGCGTAATAGGATTTTTTATTACACCCCAAATTATGGCGTGCAGTGTAAAGGCACAGGGACGAAGACAAAACAAACACTATACAAAAACAGGGGGTTGAAACACAAACAAAAAGAGCGAGGAGTACCTCAAATAAATAACACACGTGCACAATGATTAACACACGGGACAAGACCCGTAATCTGCGCAATCCACAAGGGCACGAAAGCCCAAAAACACACAGCACAGCTACTCACACGCACCAACGGACTTAGTAACAATAATCGACCCCAACATGATGAACAAAGGGCACATATATACAAATACAATCAGTGGGAATAGAGGCCAGGTGTGCGCAATGAACGTTCCAGAGGGTTACGTGACAGTACACCCACCCCGACGCACTGCACCAGCAGCGCAATGACACCGGCCTCGGGAACAATCACGCAGTGCGGGTTGATCAGGACCCGATGCAGCTGCCGAAGTTGCGTCATCTTCGGACGGGCCAGTTGCAGCTGCCGAAGTTGCGGCGGCCCGGACGGACCAGTCGCAGTGTCGTCTGACGGGCCATTCCCGCTGTCTTAATGGTTGATTATTCTGACACGCTGGTATAAATGATTCGGGAGACAAGTGCAGGAATGCGTAAGGTTTTTTATTATACCCCAAACTACGGCGTGCACGGGGACGAAGACAAAACAAACAATATACAAATATACAATATACTAAAACACAGGGTTGAAACCCAAGCAAAAATAGTGAGGAGTAACTTGAATAAATAATACACGCGCACAATGATTATCACACGGGACAAGACTCGTAATTATCTGCGCAATCCACAAGGTCACGAAAGCCCAAAATACACAGCACAGGTACTCACATGTACCAACGGATATTTAATAGGGTTGTCACTTAGCTAGAATACTAGCTACCTAGGCTCATATTTCCGAAATCACCATCTTTTAAGCAGGTTACCTGCAAAATTAGGGCTGTGTAAGGAAGTCAACCGTAATTTTTCAAGTGCAATTCCAAACATAACAACGTGAAAAGGCAAGTATGTACTAAGTTTACCGGAAGTTCTATAAGTGTACTTGAGAGGTCTGGAAAACAAAGTACACATGGGAGCATTCTTTTTCGTTCCCTTCACCTGGGAGGTTAGTCCATAACACAGTGAAAATTATCAGAAATTCTGAATTAATGGCAGACTGAAGTCCCCGCTTAGAGAAAATGTTCCAGAGGACTAACTTGGTAAAATGTAACTATGACGTTTATTTATTCACAAATTGAAAAAAAAGTTCAACAAATGACTTTCATGTCACTTTCTTATTGAAATGTCGAGCCACTGCTGTTTATCACCCTGCAAAATAACCTAAGTTAGCTCGTCGGACGCGATGGCTAGCTAGCAGGCAATTTTGTCCTGGTTATCAGCTGTTTAGGGATGAAAAACTCAATTAAATAATCGTAAAACCGTGTAAATTCTGAAGACCCGGATAGTTATTTAATCCTGAATTGGTGAAATTGCTGACCAGCTAACAACACATTTTTATTTTTTTATTTGTTTTCAGGGACATATGGCAACTGATGCGTTCATTTTACTCCATAACATTGGCTTGGCAGGACAAACAAGTCGTGCCCCACTGGTTTGGAGGCAAGACATTTGAACAACATCTGATTAACATAGGAAATGCAGCTAGCTGTGTTCAGTTCAAACTAAGCTTGCCTGGACAGACAAGTTATTTGTACATTCTTACACGATCAGTCAATACATGCATGTCTGTTTATCTAAAGTTAGCTAACTTTCATCTTGTCACTTTCCCCTCCCCTCGTGTTTCACCGTTGTGTATAAAGAAAATGCTTTGGATAATGAAATGATCAATAAAAAGTAAATAGGTGACAACTTGATCAAGCCTATGAATATGTAAACTGTTTACAAAACCATTGTACATTAACAATTGTAGTTGTGGTTCTCAGCAACTTGAACCAGCACTGAAATTTAAGCAGTGAGGTTAATTTCTCCATCGCTAGCCTTATGTTTCTGCTCTGTTCTCCTCATGTTGAAGCACATCCCACCCCATCACCCAGACAGATGTAAAGAACTTGGGTTTAGTTTAGTTTATTCGGCAGTATGCAACATCACTATGTTAGAAGTAGATCCACACATACTAAAATACAGATGTGGGTGTTTTCTGCCCCAGGGTACTGAACTGTGTGCAAGTTTTAGTTCCTGCCCAGCAAACATCATGTTCAACTATTCATCTTCTACAATTTAGATCACAATGAGTGTAATGAGGTGTTAGTGAAAGGCTGGAACAAAAATCTGTAAACTCCTGTTCTGTGTATAAAGAAACCTGTGGCTGTCATGACAATATTTGCCCTCATGTACTATATAAGCTTTTTAATGTACATCTTGTTGATGTCCCTCACTTGGGGATGCTAAAAGGTTTATTCTACTGAGCCATTTTCTTAATTTTCATATTCTTATATTTTAGAATTGCTTACTTTTGTTGCATTGTCGCGAAGGAACCTTCAAGTAAGCATTTTGTTGGACCGTGTGTATCCTGCACATCAGTGAAGGCTACCCAGAGGAGGATGGGGACGATCCATCATCCTCAGTGAATTTCAGAATTAAACAAAAATAGCGAAACAGTTTTAGCTACAACTATGCTAAGTATATTCATATGTCACCAAATAATTGATTAAAACACACTGTTTTGCAATGAAGGTTTACAGTAGCCTCAACAGCACTCAGTAGGGTAGCACCATGGTGTAGCCGGAGGACAACCAGTTTCTATCCTCCGCTGGGTACAAAACCTAGGAGGCTCATGGTTCTCACCCCCTTCCATAGATTTAGACAGTAATTATGACAACTTCAGGAAGACATCCTTCAACCTATCAGAGCTCTTGCAGAATGAACTGACATGTTGTCCACCCAATCAAAGGATCAGAGAATGAATCTAGTACTGAAAACATATGCTACAGCTAGCTAGCAATGTGGTGAGTAGTTGACTGAAAGAAAGAGAAAGACAATAGTTTAACAGTTTTTAACAAATGTATTTATTTAAAAATGGAGAGAGAGAGATATTTCATTGTATTTAGTTTTTCACTTTCACTATGCTAGCGAATGCAGCTAGCAGGGGCCCGTCAGTGTAAGTACTGAACTGCTTGCTGACTGTACACTATACTGCATGTCATGTTCGTCATAGTGAGGAGACCAAGGTGCAGCGTGGTAAGCGTACATCTTCTTTAAATGGAAGAAAAAACAATGAACAAAACTAATACAAAACAACAAAACGAACCGTGAAGTATAAAATAAATGTAAAAAATATATAAAATTAAAATTAAAAGCTAGCTTTGTTTGATGCTGGCTGCATCGTGATGCAGTTTCCTGCTTAGGTTAGAGGTCACGTCGAAGTAAATTTCAAATTTAGTGTATTTTAAGTGTTCTGCGTTTTCCCATACTAGATGGTATGCTCTCTCAGGTGTTCTTGGAAGATCACAACTTGAAAGAATGTGAGAATGCAGAACGTAAGTGCGCATTTTGGAACACAGCCTAGGTCTCAACAAACACAGGAATTTAAGTTAACAGCTAGCTAACTACAGTAAAATGATGAACATGATGTTGTCATGATGGAATAAGTTGAGGTTGTAATTCTTAGTGTGATGAGACGTGCTGCCATAATATAATTTACTTGGATGTGTCTTGTCTTTACTGTCATTAAATTAAGACTTTTAGTTTTTATGAAAGATTCTCTGTAATTAGTATTACGAGATTAAACTGATTAATCATGTAACTGTAATTAACTAGGAAGTCGGGGCACCAAGTAAAATATTCAGATTACAAACTTATAATTTCCTAACATAACTTTTCAGATATTTTATATCTGATCAATTAGTCTTCAAATTTATGAATAATTTACTTTACCTCACATTAGTCTCATTCCAAATGTAAATTGTTGGTTATCTGCACGAACCCAGTCTTCACTATGAGTCATCCATACATCAATCGTCTCAAATCATTTATTTACTAACTAAGTAATTCGCAGAAATGCATAAACAAACAAAGTAAAAATGGTTACAAGAAATGATAGGGGAATGAACCGGAATGGCGGCTTGTTGTACAAAAGGGAAGTGGGGGTCGACTGAGGAGTCACGACACAGTTAATAATTATAACAATTGAAATGCTAATCCTTTGCACATGAACGCTCACTCATTCGGGAACAATTGCAATCAATATATATATTTAAGCTCAGTGTGTCGTCTTGATCGCTGTTGAAAAGTTAGTTTCTGTTGGAGAGTTTCCGTCCTCTCTCTCTGTGGTGGGTAGTTCAAAGTGACATTTATTCATGTTGTTGTAGAATGGATGTCTCGGCGGTTGTCGTTCTTCGCGTTTAATAATACCGAATTCCTAGCTGTAGATTAGTAATTAATATCAAAGACTTGTTCTTATTCTGTCGGTATCGATAGTCTAAGAGTTTAATTACGTGGCATGGTTAAAAGATTCAGCAATCGTCTCAAACTTTGTCCTCTCGTGATTGAGAGAAAACATGGTCTGTAACCATTGTCCTCTCGTAATGGAGAGAAAATGGTCTAGTGAGAATTTCTCAAAATTGGGGTTTTATTCAGGAGTTGCAGAAAAGGGCCTCCCAGGATGCCTGACCCTAACTGGGCTCATGGGTGGTCCTCTGATTTAGTTAAACTGAAAAGGGAATTGGAGTTTCCTTCATTAAACAGTCCAAAATCACATTACACAATTTTACAAACAATCATCCTCACTCATTCATCTTATACAACAATTAGATGTAAACCTCATATCTGAGGCTATTATATAAACAGTGTTATGGTAATGTGGCTGCACCGTCTCCCATGAGCCTCACCAAAATGTAACAAACGGACCAGTTCGTAGCTGGATTCTTCACCGATCTTTTATACCTTCTCCGGAACATAAATGTTGTTCGGACTTCAAGTTCTGTGAGGTGGAAGAAATTCCTTTGTTTTTTATGAAACTTCACTCTATTTCTATACTGTGGCCATGAGGAGACAATCTCTTCCAGGATTGTATGACCTCCCTGACCACAGCAGCCTAGTTGTCGGAGGCAGGGAGAGGCAGCGAGAGGGGGATGGGTCTTGCTTACCCAAAGGAGGCAACGTCATGATAGATGGCATGTAATAATGTTTTATCAGCTCTATTGCTGTCATTCAGACATGAATCATGAAATAGGCAAACTATCTCTGTAGGTTTGTCATCTGATGTCTTGTAGCCTAGTGGAGATATATGCCACTATTCTACAAGGCAGGACATTTATCTGCATGCAGGTTGAGGCTTACTACGAGCAGGAACTTGGAGCACTCCGTATCAGTAAGTCATGATATTACTGTTTTCGATACTATTACAAGAGCACAAAAACTCCACTCATATAAGTGGAAAACCCTATGCACCATACACCTGTATAATCATGGAGTAACTCTCTGTCCAAGACTGTGATTAGAGGGTCAGGCACGAGGCTTTGGGCCAGTGGGAGGTCAGGGGTGAGGGCTCTATTTCAAGCACACTCACTACCTCTATCCGTCTCTCTCTCCAGGTGCTACAGAGACAACATGATCCAAGGACCTCCAGAGCCTTCTAACCAACTACCGGTGATCTCCAGAGCACAGAGAAGTAAGCTCCACTCATAATAGTATACTTGATGCACTCTGCAAATCTCCTTCACTATTTCATTCTGCCTTTGCGATCGCATAGCATATTGTCCAGGGCCACTGATTGGATTGGATTTAATGTTATCACTCAAACTCATGCCCTCTACTCCCTGTAAAAGTCTCCCAGACTTTTATAAAAAGCTAACATGTGTCCCCCTATCCCCAGGTAAGTATTCTGTGGATATAGAACTCTAGAGCAGTACATAAAAAACCTGTAACCCTGTTGTCAGCTATCCATAGACAGTTCCCTGAGGAAAGATGCAACTAACTAACTTTTAAAGGCCAGATTTTGAAGAAATTTTCATTTTTCTAATGTTAGATTACCAAAAAAGCATGTTGGTCTATACGTTTTTTAAAAACTTTTTACTTCTGTGGTAACAAGACCGCATGGATTATAAGTCAGTTCTTTTGCTCATAGCACTTCATATGAATTTCAGTGAGTACATACAATATGTGACCTTTATTTAACTAGGCAAGTCAGTGAAGATCAAATTCTTATTTACAGTGACGACCTACCCCGGCCAAACCCAGACGACCCTGGGTCAATTGTGCACCACCCTATGGAACTCCCACAGCCAGATGTGATACAGCCTGGATTTGAACCAAGGACTGTAGTGATACCTCTTGGACTGAGATGCAGTGCCTTAGACTGCTGCGCCACTCGGGAACCCAATAAATGTTAATAAAATGGCAGTGAGAGAGAGACTGTGCTCCCAGGTAAGGCCATTGCTTGCGGTAGCACTGAAGGCCCCAGTATTCAGTCAGGCAGCTTGTGTCACCATCCAGCCCCATGTCACAGCATGCAGTGGCCTGATAGGGAGATGACAATGAATGCATTATGTACCTTTCATCACCAACGCCATATTAGCATTTACTGCACATGTTGCTGAACAATTCAACCTATTTGTTAGTGTCATTGATATGAAAATGTACTTATATTCAGTTCATTAGAATTGACTAATACAGGGTCCTGTGGTGAAATGACTGCTGTGCAAGGTATTGGGCGACAGCTTTATCCCAGGGCCAACAGCTTTATCCCATATTCACATAGCGTCTTCAGAGTAGGAATAGTGATCTAGGACCATAAGCTGATCCTAAATCAGTACGACTGCTACTCTGAGATGCTTCGTAAATACAGGCACTGCTCTGTCCGCTGCTTTCTGTGATCCAGCTCCCTCTCCACCTGAAATGCAACAATATGAATAAGAATTAGCCTACTTTGTCAATAACTTAGCCAACTAATGAAACACTCAAGTAAATGTGCACACGCCTAATTAGCCAAATTGTGTGGAACAAAAATATAAATTCAACATGTAAAGTGTTGGTCCCATGTTTCATGAGCTGAAATAAAATATCCCATAAATTTTACATACACACAAAAAGCTTATTTCTCTAAAATGTTGTGCATACATTTGTTTACATCCCTGTTAGTGAGCATTTCTCCTTTGCCAAGATAATCAATCTACTTGACAGGTGTGGCATATCAAGAAGCTGATTAAACAGCATGATCATTACACAGGTGCACCCTGTGCTGGGGACAATAAAAGGTGCAGTTTTATCACACAACACAATGCCACAGATGTCTCATGTTTTGGAGGTGCTGACTGCAGCAATATCCACCAGCCCAGATTGTATGTTTTAATATTCAATGATGACAACATTTGAATTAAAACACACCAGCCCAGGAAATTTACATCCAGCTTCTTCACCTTCACCTCATCTGAGGCCAGCCACCCGGATAGCTGATGAAATTGTGGGTTTGCGCAACCAAAGAATTTCTGCACAAACTGTCAGAAAAAGTCTCATCTACATGCTCATCATCTTCACAAGGGTCTTGACCTGACTGCAGTACGATGTCGTAACCGCTCACCTTCGATGGCCCCTGGCACACTGGAGAAGTGTGCTCTTTACAGACAAATCCGGTTTCAACTGTACCTGGCAGATTGCAGACAGTGTGAGCGGTTTGCCGATGTCAGCGTTGTGAACAGGTGGCGGAGGGGTTATGGTATGGGCAGGCATAAGCTACAGACAACGAACACAATTGCGTTTTATTGATGGCAATTTGAATGCACAGAGATACCGTGACAAAATCCTGAGGCCCATTGTCATGCCATTCATCCGCCGCCATCATCTCATGTTTCAGCATAATAATGCATAATAATAAAGGATCTGCACACCATTCCTGGAAGCTGAAAATGTCCCAGTTCTTCAATGTCCTGCATACCCACAAGGCATGTCACCCACAAGGCATGAGTACGTTTGGGATGCTCTGGATTGACGTGTACGACAGCGTGTTCCAGTTCCCGCCAATATCCAGAAACTTCACACAGCCATTGAAGAGGAGTGGGACAGCATTCCACATGCCACAATCAACAGCCTGATCAACTCTAAGCGAAGATGTGTCACGCTGCATGAGGCAAATGGTGGTCACGCTGACTGGTATTCTGATCCACGCCCCTAGCCTTTTTAAAGTATCTGTGATCAGCAGATGCATATTTGTATTCCCAGTCATGTGAAATCCATCAATTAGGGCCTTATGAATTTATTTCAGTGGACTGATTTCCTTACATGAACTGTAATTCAGTAAAATCTCAGAAATTGTTGCATTTGCGTTTATATTTTTTTCAGTGTATATCAAAACAACAGACTATTTGGAGTAAAATCAGGAGGGGCATTTAGCTATATTGGCAACTTTTTCAGTCTCTAATGCATCAATGAACAGACAGGAGACAGAGCAGTTTGACAAAGTGTTCAATACTCAGTAATAGTCTTTAAAATATAGCTAGCAATTATATAGCTATTTATTTTCCAGAATCCAACTACAGTCCACATAGCTAGGTAAAGTGAATTCAACTCAGACTGATAGTCGGAATTAACGTTCACTAGCTTTCCCCAGCAGTTTCAATTTAGCAAACTAGTTAATGGCATTTTCTCAAGTTCATCAATCAAAGGGATAACTAGCAAAAAGTGCTTCATTTTTTTATGAGCATGGCCTTATTTCTATTACATCATATTGGATGACTGTCATTCATATTCCATTTACCCAGCTCTATGTAAAATCGATAGGTTTAGGCTACTACATGATACTCAAATTTTTCCATATACCCACCATGAGGTTGCTGCAACTGGTCTATGAATAATAGTTTACATCGTAGGTGCACAGGTTGAGAGAATTTTGAGTAATCAAGGTAGCAGATATTACATTCAATACTGCCCTGCACACTCTTCCCTGCATCTAGCTGATCTAGGGTGTAATCATTAGTCCCACAGTTACAAAAAAAATAGGTTTTATTGGAAAAATGCAGTTATGTTTATCCATTTAATAAACGTTTTTCAACAGAATTGGCGCAATGAATACACCCCTGATCACAAGCAAACTCAGTTCACTTTCATAGCAGCCACATACAAACAGCATGATTGTTGTATTCCTTCTCACATCTATGCGCTCTCCTCTCAAATTGTCCCTTTGCTTGTGGACTTCAGTGTACAACAAATCAGCTTTCGGTGTCCAGGCGAAAAAACCTTTCCAAGCCAAACCTTCATTTCATAACCGCTAACCACTACACACAGCCTACATCATTGTCACCATATTAACGTCATAGCCAACATAGCTACTAGAACTGACACGTTATTAATAAACCCGCTACAATCATGCAGTACGTTGTACAGTCAGCAGCAAGCAGTTTAGCAGTTTCACCGCTAGGCCCCGATGGCAATAAATTAATACAACCAAAAGCAAACCTTGACTTGGAAGAGTTCTAGTGTTGGATAGCCATAGCCAGCTAGCTAAAATAGCATCTCTCTCTGTAAGCTAAACTAGCTAGCTGCTTTCGCTACCTCAGGGAAATGACAGTGGGAAAAAATACAAGGACATATCTCCCTCTCTCTTGCTTCTCCTTCATTTTTTAACAAATTAATTTGTTCAGAACAGTTAAACTATTCTCTCTCTTTGAATTAACTATTCACATAAGCTGTAGTTTATGCTTTCAGTACTAGATTAATTCGCTGATCCTTTGATTGGGTGGACAACATGTCAGTTCATGCTGCAAGAGCTCTGGGCTCGGAGGACATTCTCCGGAAGTTGTCATAATTACTGTGTAAGTCTATGGAAGGGAGTGAGAACCAAGAGCCTCCTAGGTTCTGAATTGAAGTCAATGTACCCAGAAGGGGACGGAAATTAGCTGTCCTCCGGCTACACCATGGTGCTACCCTACAGAGTGCTGTTAAGGCTACTGTAGACCTTCATTACAAAACAGTGTGTTTTAATCAATTATTTGGTGACGTGAATATATTTAGTATAGTTTTATCTTGAAAGGATCACATTTCGCTATTTTTTTAAATGAAATTCCCTGAGGAGGATGGTCCTCCCATCAATCTACACACAATACTGTCACGTTCTGACCTTAGTTCTTTTGTCATGTCTTTGTTTTAGTATGGTCAGGGCGTGAGTTGGGTGGGCTGTCTATGTTCCTTTTTCTATGTTTTGGGATTTCTGTGTTTGGCCTGGTATGGTTCTCAATCAGGGGCAGCTGTCAATCGTTGTCCCTGATTGAGAACCATACTCCGGTAGCCTGGTTGCACTTTTGAGTTGTGGGTGATTATTTCCTGTTTAGTGTTTTTGTCATTCACATTACGGGACTGTTTGTTTGTTATTTATTGTTTTGTTCAGTGTTCTAGTACTTCATTAAAAGCTATAAACACGTACCACGCTGCACATTGGTTCTCTGATCCTTCCTACTACTCCTCCTCGTCAGACGAAGAGGACAATCGTTACAGAATCACTCACCACCAAAGGACCAAGCATCGTGGTAACGGGCAGCAGCAACAGCGATCTCCAGACTCCTGGACATGGGAGGAGATCTTGGATGGCAAGGGACCCTGGGCACAGCCGGGAGAGTGTCGCCGCCCCAAGGCAGAGCTGGAGGCAGCGAAAGCCGAGAGGCGGTGGTATGAGGAGGCAGCACCGCAGCGCGGTTGGAAGCACGAGAGGAAGCCCCATAAATTACTTGGGGGTGAGGCACACGGGGAGTGTGTGTCATGTAGAGTAGGCCAGAAGGCTATACTGAAAACCTAACCTCTATCAAAATAAAAAGATGGCGGAGCCGCAAATGTTCTTCTGTGCAAGGGTGTTTATTTACAAAGTGATTCCGGAAAAACAACAGTACTGCCATCAAACGTATACCTTATGGGACAGCTAAAAACAATGCTGCCTCAATTGCCTCATTCAATCCGAAATGGCCTCTCCATGAACTGAAAGAGAGGCTCCTTTTGTAGGGCTAGCCCCTCCCCTCAGAACAATTACCCCTAATTAATTAAGCAATTACCTATACAAACCTACATTTTCCATTAACTAAACATACTAAAGTATATACATTGCAACATGTTTATGAAACATTATCACAACATAACAGTTACAAAATTACATCACTACTGACAGTGTCTTTCAATGTGCACATTTACATTTAATGAGCCATTTGGGACAGGCACTACAAAGTCAGCCCAATTCCCTTTGCTCGGGGCCATATCCAGCATACCCGGAAGCTACAGAGAGAGAGAGAGGAACAGAACAAACAAACAATGCACTCATCCATAACATCGATAAGTAAAATACATATTGCATATATTAAAAATGAACACTGACAAGTGTGAAATGTATGTACTAAGACAGAGAAGTTAACTTGTGTCGACCCACATTGTTACCTTGTCTGATAATGGAGCAAGGAGGAGTGATGAATGTGCGTGCGTTAAGGAACCAAATGCTGCCCGCAGCCAGTGACAGACTTCTACGTCACATTACCTTCCTCCTCTCCTGAAGTGACCAGGTTCGGAGCCTTGATAGGTAGTCCGCCGTGACGTTCTCATTTGCTGCCTTGTGACGGACACAGAACCTGAAGGGCTGGAGCTCCAGATACCACCTGGTCACACAAGAATTCCGGTCCTTCATGTTCTGGATCCAGGTCAGGGCTCTGTGGTCTGTGTGCAGGTCAAATTCACTCCCAAGAAGGTAGTAACAGAGACTATCTAGGGCCCACTTTATAGCCAGGCACTCCTTATCGATTGTAGAATACCTGGTTTCCCTGGGCAACAGCTTCCGACTCAGGTACAGCACGGGAAGCTCTTCTCCTGGCTTTCCTTGGGCCAGTACAGCTCCAATTCCCATAGCCGAAGCGTCCACCTGCACGAGAAACCTCTTCTGGAAATCAGTGGTCTGGAGAACAGGGAATGAGCACAGTCGTTTTGTCAGTACCCTGAAGGCTTCCTCACACTCCTCAGTCCACTTCACAGGGTTGCTGGCCACCTTTTAAGTGAGGTTGGTCAGAGGGACAGCGATGGTCCAAAACTGCAGAATGAATCTCCGGTACGACCCTGCCAGACCTAGGAAGGACTTCACCTGTGTCTTGGTTCTGGGTTGAGGGCTGTTCCTGATGGACTCCACTTTGTCCACTTGAGGCCGAACTTCACCCGTACCCAGCTGGTAACCCAGGTACTTTGTTTCCTGTTTCGCACACTCAGACTTCAGGAGGATAAGCGTGAGGGCTGCATCATGGATCTTCCCTAGGACTCTGCTAAGATGCTTTATGTGGTCCTCCCAGGAGTGGCTGTAGATCACCACGTCGTCCAAGTAAGCAGGTAGGAGTCAGGTAGGAGACCTGAGCCAACTCCCGTGCTTACCGTGGAGAGAGGGGGACCGGGCAGACACCGTGTTATGCCGTGAGGCGCACGGTGCGCAGGCATAGCCTGGTGCGGTACATAGCAGCGCCTCATATCGGCTGGGCTGGAATGGGCATCGAGCCAGGCTCAGCGCATCTGGTGTCCAGTGGATCTCCTCGGGCCGGAGTACATGGCACCAGCCCTACGCATGGTGTCACCAGTTCACCAGCACAGCCTAGTGCGGGCTATTCCACCTCACCGCACTGGCCTGGCTACGGGGAGCATTCAGCCAGGTAGGGTTGGGCAGGCTCGGTGCTCGAGACCTCCAGTGCGCCTTCACGGTCCGGTCTATCCGGTGCCACCTCCACGCACCAGCCCTCCGGTGGCAGCCCCCGCACCAGGCTGTCTCTCCGTCTCCTCCCTACAGGTGCTCCCGTCTTTCCTGAGCTGCCAGAGTCGCCCGTCTGTCCTGAGCTGCCAGAGCCGCCCGTCTGTCCTGAGCTGCCAGAGCCGCCCGTCTGTCCTGAGCTGCCAGAGCCGCCCGTCTGTCCTGAGCTGCCAGAGCCGCCCGTCTGTCCTGAGCTGCCAGAGCCGCCCGTCTGTCCTGAGCTGCCAGAGCCGCCCGTCAGCCAGGAGCTGCCAGAGCCGTCCGTCAGCCAGGAGCTGCCAGAGCCGTCCGTCAGCCAGGAGCTGCCAGAGCCGTCCGTCAGTCAGGAGCCGCCAGAGCCGTCCATCAGCCAGGAGCTGCCGGAAATCGCCCTTCACTCCGGAGCTGCCGGAGTCTCCCGCTTGTCCGGTGCCTGGTTTCACTTTTGAGTTGTGGGTGATTATTTTCTGTTTAGTGTTTTTGTCATTCACCTTACGGGACTGTTCTTTAGTTATTTATTGTTTTGTTCAGTGTTCTAGTACTTCATTAAAAGCTATAAACACGTACCACGCTGCACATTGGTTCTCTGATCCTTCCTACTACTCCTCCTCGTCAGACGAAGACAACCGTTACAAATACTCCCTAATGACGAAGAAAAACATGTTTTTAGAATCTTTTGCAAATGTATTAAAAATCAAATCTGTAATATTACATTTAAATAAGTATTCAGACCCTTTAATCATTACTTTGTTCAAGCACCTTTAGCATCTAATACAGCCTTGAGTCTTCTTGGGTATTATGCTACAAGCATGGCACACCTAAATTTGCACACATTTCTAAAAACCTGTTTTCGCGTTGTCATTATGTGGTATTGTGTGTAGATCAATGTATTTTTTATTTTTATTGAATCCATTTTAGAATATGGATGTAATGTAACATAATGTGGAAAACGGGAACAGGTCTGACTACTTTCCGAAAGCACTGTATTTGTTTTCCCTCGTATCTAAAGCTGACTGATACAGCTGGCCAGTTGATAGTGAAGTCAGATGAATGATACCGCTTGCTGAACACGGTTTGAAGAACTTTTCTCCATACATCATTTGATGAATTAAACTTTTGCCATACCCAGTTGGCAAGCATGTCCCCTTTGCCAGTCAAAATGTTTAAGCACACCTGTTGCAGTGGCTTAAACGATGGGATGAATGGACACGGCTAAGATTCGAAATAGCTGTGTTGAAAACACACTCACTCACTTCTTACATGTTTACTGCTTTGCGAGTGTATCCATTCGGAACATAAACACAGGTGAAATTAGCAGAAGTGTCACACCCTGACCATAGTTTGCTTTGTATGTTTGTATGTTTTGTTTGGTCAGGGTGTGATCTGAGTGGGCATTCTATGTTACATGTCTAGTTTGTCTATTTCTATGTTTGGCCTGATATGGTTCTCAATCAGAGGCAGGTGTTAGTCATTGTCTCTGATTGGGAACCATATTTAGGTAGCCTGTTTGGTGTTGGGTTTGGTGGGTGATTGTTCCTGTCTCTGTGTAGTTTCACCAGATAGGCTCGGTCACTTTGGTTTTTCTTTTTACTTGTTTTGGAAGAGAAGAGAACGAGCGCCATTCTCCTTGCGGAGATGGTGCTAAATACATCAACACGGTCGGTCCCTGGGATTGGGCTGGCCAACACGATTCGGTTTGCTTGGAAGGAAAATGAGTTGGAGCCTTTAGGACGCAAAACTTTTGGAAGGATAATATTGATGGGGATTCTAAAGCTGACGGTGAAGGGCGTGTTTTGTTTCCAAGGCAACTCGTTGGAGGGAGCATACGACGTGGCACTATATACAGAGGAAAAACACAATGATATCCTGAGAAGGGCAAGAGCAGTGGGAGGTGAGAGGCCGATGTGCCACTACGAAATAACAAGCCTGGCGAAGAATAACTTTAGGGTTGTAACTGTCAACATTTACAACCCTTACGTTAAGGACGAAGAGGTGAGGGCTTTTCTGGGGAGATACATGGATAACGTCTCCTCAGCAAGGCACCTCAAAGACTCCCTTGGGTTTTGGAATGGGAGGAGAGGCTTCCAGGCCCTCCTCAGAGAGGACCCAAAGGGACATGGTGGCTACCTCCATCCTCCTGCTATGTTCTCCCTAGGGGCTGACAGGGGGACGTTGTTTTATGCACGTCAGCCCCCATTTTGCAGGCGCTGTATGGCCTACGGACACATATTCGCCTCGTGTAGCACAAGAAAATGAAGATTTGTGGATCTGAGGAACACGAGGCGAGGGATTGTGACAAGCCTAAGACATGCCATGGGTGTGGCTCGTCAGCACACCTGTGGCGGGGTTGCCCGGCCCGTCAGAGGTCATATGCGTCTGCGGCTGGGGGGGGAGCAGGAGCGGGGGATGGGGGGAAGAAGAGGAGGGTAAAGAAGCACGCCTCATGACCAGAGTACAGGTCCAGAGGGGAAGGCCACAAGGAAGGAGGAGGAGCAAGAAGCGGCGGATGGAAGAGAGAAGGAAACGGAAGGCACGGGAGTAGGAGAACCAGGAAAAGCGGCGGAAGAAGGCAACCGAGTGGAGGAGCATGAGAGAGAAGAAAGCGAGGGAGGAGTGGTGGAGAAGGAGACGGTGGAAGAGCAAGTGGACTGGGGGGAAAGTGCCCTGGTGGAAGAGATGTGGGGTATGGTGGAGCAGCTGGCGAGGGGGGGTATCTCTCCACTGCCGTCATCACCAAAGAAGAGAATGAAGAGGAGGGTGCGATTGGCCGACAGTGAGAGGGAGGGGATGGCCAAGAGAGTGATGGGGGTGGGAGAAACCTCTGGGTTGCTGCTGGTTTCCCCAGGCCCTCAACTTCTGTTGGGTGGGGACACACCTAACAAGACTCAGGACTGGGTACAGGAGGAGGTGGGGAGTTTTGTGTTTGGGGACTCAGCCTCCCCGATTTTTTTCCAAACCAGCTGCAACACTGGGGAGGGGGAGGATTGTGGGGGTAGACCCAGGGTGCAGGGCACCCCGGAGCCAAACACTATTCCTGCATCCTGGGATGGTGAGATGGAGGAAGAGGGGGGATGTCGGGAGTACGGATGGTGTTCTCACCGGTAGATATGGAGCAGGGGAGCATCGGGTGAGTCTCCTGTTTTTTTTTTTTTTTCTGTCTGGGTTTAGAATTTAAGTGTATTACATGTTTTTATTTTTTCATGGGGTCTAATTTTACTTTTTTTCCGTTTAAATGTAAGGGGTTTAAGGGATTTTGTTAAGAGGAGGGCGGTTTTTAGTTATTTGGAGGGTGTGGGGTTTGATTTTAGTTTTTTACAGGAGGTTCACCTGAGGGATGGAGGGGATGTTAGTAGGTTTAAGAGGGAGTGGGACAAGGGGGAGTCGGTTTGGGGTATTGGAGGGGTGCACTCATCGGGGGTAGGGATTTTGTGTGGGCACAGGGAGGTAAAAGTGGAGGATTCTTTTGTGGTAATGCAGGGGAGGCTTATAGCGGTGGATGTCACGATAAGGGATTGTAAATTTAGATTAGTGGTGGTGTATGGGCCACAGGTGGTGGCAGACAGGAGTGAGATGGTGGACTGTCTGATGCCCCTGTGTGTCACAAATAGGAAATTAGTGATAGGGGGATTTTAATACAGATTTAGGAAGAGGGGGATAGCAGTGCAGGTGCCATTGCCAGGCTAATGGCTTGCCATGGTCTGGTAGATGGTGGTCTGCACACTACTCCGAAAATGGACGGTCCTACATGGCGCAACACCAGGGGGGTTGAGCGGAGGCTCGACTATATTTTTGTACCCAGGTCTTTGGGTAAGTTGTCTGGGCGGCTGTTGCCTGTTTTCTTTTCGGATCACGACGGAGTGCTCCTGCAGGTGGGGTCGCCAGTCTGCCTCTTTGGTAGGGGGTACTGGAAGCTAGATCGGGATGTGCTGGAAGAGCAGGCTTTTGTTGACGGGTTTTATGGTTTCTTTTGGAGGCTTGAGGGCCTCCGGTCCATGTGCGAGGGGGTGTTAGAGTGGTGGGAATTAGTTAAGGTGAGGATTAGGGCTTTTATAATAGGTTATTGCAAGAGGAAAAAAAGGGAGGAGAGGAGGGAGGTGGATCGTATCCAAAGGTTAATTGAACTCGAATACGAAGCAGGCAACCTCGGCGGGTCGTTTGACTGGGAGAGATCCGCAACCCTAAAGGCGCAGCTCAGGGAGTTGCAGGAGCGGAAGGCTCGAGCTTTCCTGGAGCGTGCGCATAGTGGCTTTCTAGAACATAATGAGACTTGTTCTGCTATGTTCTTTAAGTTGGTTAGGGCCAGACAGAGTAGGAAGGTAATGAATGCATGGTGTTAGGGAAGAAAATGGTAGTATAGTTAGAGAACCAGAGGATATGGTCAGGGTGACAACTGATCATTTCCAAGGTTTATTTAAGGAAAGGGAAATAGATGTAGAGCAGGGAAATGTGTTTTTAGAACACTTGTCCAGGCGGTTGCCGGAAGACATTAGAGAAGTGATGGAGGCCCAGCTCTCACTAGAAGAGGTTGAGAGCGCTCTTAGGAGGATGGGAAAAGGGAAGGTGCCTGGGATGGATGGGCTGCCGGCTGAGTTTTATCTCAAGTTTTGGGGTATACTTGGACCAGTGGTCCTCGATGTCTTGAAGGCCATCCTTGAGACGGGGGTCCCGGGGGGATCAATGGCTGTTGGTGTGCTGTCACTTTTATATAAGAAGGGGGAAGTAACAGACCTTGGCAACTGGCGGCCGTTGACCATGCTGTGTGTAGATTACAAGCTACTTGCAAAGGTTTTAGCAGACCGGTTGCGCACAGCCCTTCCCTACGTCGTTCATGAGGATCAGACGTGCGGGGTAGAGGGCCGCTCTATTAGATGGAACCTACAGTTAATCAGGGACTCCATCGCTTGGGTTGAAGATAGAGGACTGCCAGCGCTAGATCAGGCGAAAGCCTTTGATCGCGTGAATAGATCCTTTTTATTCAGAGTGCTAGGTCTTTTAGGATTTGGGGAGAAGTTTATAGGATGGATTCGTACATTATATGTCGGAGCGGGGTGCCGAGTTAGTGTAAATAGTCACTTGGGTGACGTTTTTGACCTCTCGTCTGGGGTCAGGCAGGGGTGCCCACTCTCGGCTCTCCTCTTCGTTCTGTACATGGAGCCTCTGGGGGCTGCCATTAGTGCAGACACAGGGGTGGAAGGCTTGCTGATCCCTGGAAGTGGTGGGCTGCGTGTTAAGATGACGCAGTACACCGACGACACTTCCTTGCTGTTGTGCAAGGACTCGTGCCTGACAAGGTCCCTTGCCATCTTTGAGGATTTCACCCGAGCGTCGGGAGCAGTTCTGAACCATGCAAAGTCTTCCGTCAAGTTTTTCAGAAGATGGCGCGGTAGAACGGATGTGCCTGGGGGGTTCTCTTTGTGAGGGGGCCCTGAGGATTCTCGGGGTCCATTTTGAGACCTCCGGCTCAGCGACGCTAAACTGGAACATGCGTATCGCAGTGGTACAGAGGAAGCTAGCAATGTGGAAAGCTAGGTATTTGTCTTTTATGGGCAAAGTCCTGGTCCTAAAGGTGGATGTGTTGCCGTCTCTTTTGTATTTGGCATACATCTACCCATTGCCCTCCTTGTCTGAGGAGGCCTCTAGTGAGGCTTGTGTTTCAGTTTATGTGGAGTGGCAGGTGCGAGTGGGTCGCCAGGGCACGCATGGTCTGTCCCATCGGGGAGGGAGGTAGGGGGTACCACATTTCCCCCTCAAGCTGGACACAATTTTTGTTTCTTTCTTGTTAACGGAGCTTGCTCAGCCAGTGATACACCCGTCCGGTTACCTCCTGCGGGTGTTTTCTCGTATCAGGCGAAGAGAAGCATAATGGTGTGGTCTAACACGGGTCCTGGGCGGAACAGCTGCCGTGGCACTTTGGTCATGCGGCCAAGTGGCTGCGTGCGCACCCTGAGGTTGAAGTTGCCCGAGTAGGTTTAGATCACAGGCACCTGTACGAGGAGGTCAGAAAGGCAGGGAGTCCGGCGCCTGTAGTGGGCATCTCGGAAGTGGTCTGGGAGGGAGTGCAGGCACGGGGTCTGGACAACAGGCTCAAGGACCTGAATTGGTTGAGCCTCCATAAGTGCTTGCCGGTACGTTCCATCTTGTACCGGTATAGTTTGGTGCAATCCCCCACCTGTCCAAGATCCTCTTGTGGCAGGGAGGAGACTGTGCGTCATGTCTTTTGGGACTGTGCCTTTGCCGGAGTAGTATGGGCTAGGGCACGGGTGTTGTTAGGTTTGGTAAAGGGGGATTTTGTATTGACGTGGGCCAGGTTAGAGAGGGGTGTAGAGAGAGCGAGAGGGACGGATAGGGACAGGTTTCTGCTCTGGCTTCTCATGAGTCTCTTTAAACGGGGGCTGTGGGAAGCAAGGCAGAACATGGTGAAGACAGGGAGAGATTGGGGGGTGGAAGGGATAGTGAGAAGGGTGGAAGGAGATTTGAGGGGGAGGATGAAGAGGGAGGAGGGGAAGTGGGGGCAGCATGCTGCTCGGGAGAGGTGGAAGGGGGGTTTAGGGCTGGGTGTCATTTAGATTTGTAAGGGGATAGATTAGGGACGGGGAGATAGGGAAAGGTATTTTGTAGGGTGACGGGGAGGGAAGATGCTCCCCTGAGGTTTTGTTTGGGGTTTATGTTTAGTTTAATTAGTTTAAATTCCATTATTTGAGTATGTATGTAAATTATGAGTTGTAAAGAATGAATGGTATTGAAGATAATAAATTATTTTTTATTTAAAAAAATAGGCTGTTTAGGTTTTTTCATGTTTATTGTTTTTGTATACTGTTCGTGTTTTCATCTTTATTAAAGATGTATACAAGTAACCACGCTGCATTTTGGTCCGTGTTACGGATACAGGTATCCTGTGTCTGTGTGTATGTGTATCCTGTGTGTGTGTGTTTCTTTTCTCTCCTTCTCCCCTCACAGGTGAAAATAATCACTCCCCAATCAGTCAACAATCATCAATCAGAAGACACACCTCCTCCTGTTTCCTACCCAATCACAGTTCCTTTCCCTTGGTTTAAAAACCCCATCAGTTGTTTGCTCTAGAGCTAAATCTCTCTGTAAATGCCATGTCTGTAGGTCTCTGTGGTTCACTCTCTCGTTGTGTATTAACCTCACTTTTGTTTGATAGCACTTTGTCATCACCTGTGAGTATTGTTTTTGGTTATGGTGTTTGTGTTTGATTGCTGGTGGGAAAAGGGGAAATCAAGACAAGTCGCCCATGGGCATACACTACGCGTAGGTAGACTTTGTTAAACACACTAGCTAGAACTGGGTGGACCACCCACTGTATTTTTGGTTAGTTAGTTAGCTGTTGTTAAAGTAGGCTAGTCTAGCTTAGGGGTGTTTTTAAATACTTATTGTTTCTTTCCTTGGGTCCAGCTCAGCCCCTTTTCCTGCTCCCCCCATTACCGTGTGTTTTACAATAAACCCTGAGTTTGACGGTAGATTTCAGTTGTCCTGGTTATTTTGTTCTCACTTTTACTTTGTCACAATTATAATTTGCATGAGTTATGTTACGGGTCTCACTACCATCCTCCCTAGACTGTCGGGTCAAAAGGGATTCGTAACAGTCCGCCTCTCCTTCAACTCAAGAAAACCGTTACAAGAAGGAGGTGATTTGGCCAAGAGTTTCCGTTTGCAAGGGAGGAGACTTCGCTTCTGACTTTCATGCTTCTGACCTTCACACTACCGGAAATCACTATTGATAATAGCATTTCCCCCAGGAGTTAATTGGGAAGTGACAACTTTAGTGAGAATTTAACTTCTGGCTAACCGAGATGACCAAAAGGCAAATAATACTAATTCTAAATTGCATTAAGAGAAGTTGAAGTTATGAGGCTATTCTAATAAAGTGTTTAATGATATGTCCAAAAGTTGCAGCTTTCAAATGAGAACAAGTTTGAAAGTCAAGAGTCTATAGGCAATTCTTTATCACAGTTTTATTTTGAATGACAAATATGATAGACAAAGAAATTAAATTTTGCAAACAATTTTAAGATGGAAAAATCAAATAAATTCAAAACCAAGCTTTCAGTTGTGAAAAGCTTATGAAGGGAACAATGTGTAGAATTGGCCTATTTCCATAGGCTACTATTAGCAATGTATGGAACCTACCTACTACGTATAGTAAAAGCCAAGGACTAATAAGACTGGAAGATTAGGCAAAAATGCAAATCATTGAATAATTATTCAGTTCTGGGGACAGCAGAGTTGCGTGCTCTGCAGCCGGGTCCTTCGTGGCTTACAACTCATCACACAACGCGTGTCGGCACACACTGTAATGCTCCGGGTGTCGTGGGTGTGGAGTCAAATGCAGGAGACAGAGTGCAATGCTGGCTCTTTAATTGCACCAACGCACCACAGGGTGCTCACAATACTGACGGCCCCAAACACGGGGAATGAAAATTGTACAACTGAAAAATGCACGATCAGGAACACACACTGACCCTAATGGCCGGGTATCTAGGGAGTGCACGGGAAAAGGTACCAGCGGAACCCCTAACTTAAGGGCGAGTCTGTGATCCATAAAGTTCTCAGCTGCGCCTGAATCGACTAGCGCCCTATGCTGGGAAGAGGGAAAAAAGTGAAGGAAAAAAGTTAAGACAAACAAGTGGCCAACAAGGGGTTCTGGGTGAGTTTGATGCTGACTCACCTGGGGTGGTCGAGAAGTGTTCCGCCTGCCATCTCTACTCCCAGACGGACCGCCACAGCACCGATCAGACGTGTGTCCTCTCCGACCACAGTTGGTGCAGAGAAGGCCTCCTCCTCCGGTACCCCTCGGCACAGCCCCTCCCAACTCCATCGGAATGGGAGCGGAGGGGCTGGGTGGTGGAACGCACAGGACCCTCACCGAACGCCCGCGGGCAGCCAGCAGGTTGTCCAGTCGAATGGACATGTCAATCAGCTCATCCAGTGAAAGAGCGCTGTCCCGACATGCTAACTCCCTGTGGACGTCCTCCCGGAGACTACACCTGTAGTGTTCAATAAGGGCACTGTCGTTCCACCCAGATCCTGCTGCCAAGGTCCGGAACTCCAGCGCGTAATCCTGGGCGCTCTTCCTCTCCTGCCTGAGATGAAATAGTCGTTCTCCCACCTGGGAGACTCTGGGTAGTGCTCCTGCGCTGAGTCTGGGCCATTCCAGACTGCGTTCGACCACTCCAGAGCACGACCCGTGAGGCAGGAAATGAGGACACTTACTCTCTCCGCTCCCAAGGGAGTGGGTCTGACGGTGGCCAGGTATAGCTCCAGCTGAAGCAAAAACCCCTGGCAACCTGCCGCCGCTCCATCATAAGCCCTCGGTAGCGTCAGACGGAGGGTGCTGGAGTCGGGAGATGGGGAGTCTGGAGCGGGGGGTGCCGAAGGTGGAGAGAGGAGACCACTCCTCTCCCATCGGTCCATTCTCTCCATCACTTGATCCATCGCGGATCTGATCCGATGGAGGTCGGTGGTGTGGTGGAGAACCCGTTCCTCCATCGATGGGAGAGGGTTGGCTGCTGCTCCTGCTGACTCCATTCAAACTTTCGGGTGCGGGATTCTGTAATGCTCCGGGTGTCGTGGGTGTGGAGTCAAACGCAGGAGACAGAGTGCAATGCTGTGCTCTTTAATTGCACCAACGCACCACAGGGTGCTCACAACTGAACAACTGAAAAATGCACGATCAGGAACACACACGTTCCTCTACTACAGAGCCGAAGGTTACAATAATAAATCCCGCACAACAAACAGGCGGGCCGGCTGTCTAAAGAAGCCCAACTAATCATCACCAACAGGTGCTATCAATAAACATACAAGGAGGGGGAGGAAAGACAATCAGTGGCAGCTAAAGGCCGGTGACGAGGACCGCCGAGCGCCACCCAACCGGGAAGGGAAGCCACCCTCGGTAGGACTCGTGACACACACAGATACACACCTCTTTCATACCACAGCTCCAACAGAGAGAAACAGGCTAATAAAAAGAATTTGTCTTCAAAATATATTTTGTCAGGATTCCTATCGTCCCTCCTGTAGCATGCGAGCCCACGCTAGCGATACATACCATCGGATGTATCACAATGTTTTATGTAAACTTAATCACGATAGGACAAAGGTTGACATCACCCAACCCTAGTGAGAGTACTTCAGGCTTTTGCCATACTGCAGTCTTGTGAGGGATTTAATTTAATCATAGAGCTTTGAGAATAAGCCTTCTACTCGCTTCAGAGGAAAGCAAACCATTGAGGGAGGGAGAGGAGGGATAGGAGAGTGAGAGGGGGAGGGAGAAGAGGAGGGATAGAGTGAAATGTTATTATTTTGGAACTTTTGTGAGTGTAAAGTTTACTGTTCATTTTTTATTGTTTATTTAACTTGCTTTGGCAATGTAAACATACGTTTCCATACCAATAAATTGAATTGAATAGAGTGAGGTTAGGCAGCCAGAAGCAGTAAAATGGAAGCGTTTTTCAGATTGAAGAGAAAACACTGAAGGGAGGAGAGGAGAGAAAAGGAGATGGAAGCTGACACAGCAGATATTTAGAGAGGAAGCTATTGGGAGATAATGAGCTGGGGCCAGCAGTGTAAGAGGGAGTAAATCAGATGGAAAGATGACGGCGAGAGATGGGAGAATGGGGCATGTGTTGTTTATTACCTCAGCCGTGGTGTTATGTTAAGTAACCTTAGTAGACCTGCTGTAGGAGAAGAAAGAAAGAGAGACGGATGGATGGAGAGTGAGAGATCTCTGGTTCCAGAGAGCTACTGGATATGCAGGCTTTTGTTCCAGTCCGGGACGAACACACCCATTTCAAATAAGCAGTGTATGGCTACACCTGTTCATCAGCCTGGACTACAATTTGTTTCATTAAGTGTAATTATTGCTGGGGAAATCGTGCAGCTATCTAGCACAAGTGAGGTTTTGTTCTAGGTTCTGAGATTAGCTTGTTGTTGACTCATAGATGACTCATGCAGATGGTGTTGCAGACATTTAGTCCTGTTTTGGGAGCCATTTGTTTGGGTGACAAAGCCACAAAATAGGTCTTTATCTGTCCATCGCTTTCTCTGTATTTCTCCCATTTCATCTCTCTTTTCCTCTCACTCAATCTCTCACGCACATTATCTGGCTCACACACCTTAACCCCCCCCCCCCCTCGTTCAGTGTAGCAGACAGTGTGAGAGTAAAGCAGACTAGAGGAATGCTGTTTCAGTATGCCAACAACGCCAGGTTATAAATCATAACAACAGATGATGTCAGCGATGTAATGGAAGCTAGTGGTGCTGTGATCAATCCAAGGCCTTCAGGAGTGTCCAGTCTCTCAGAGATACCATTTATCCCTCTTCTCTCTAAACTCACTGACCATAACACTTTCTACTCTGCTTCAGTGCTTTCTAGGGACAATAAGGAGGCCTGTGTCTTGTGAGCGAAGCGTAAATGTAGGTATGTAAGACAGGACCAAATTGGAGAGATTGGTAGGAGCAAGCCCATGTAATGCTTTCTACGTAAGCAGTAAAACCTTGAAATCAGCCCTAGCCTTACCAGGAATCCAGTGTAGAGAGGTTAGCACTGGAGTATTATGATCAAATCTTTTGGTTCTAGTCAAGATTCTAGCAGTCGTGTTTAGCACTAACTGAAGTTTATTTAGTGCTTCATCCGGGTAGCTGGAGAGAGCATTGGTAGTCTAATCTAGAAGTTACATAAGCATGGATTAGCTTTTCTGAATCATTTTTGGACAAAACGTTTCTGATTTTTGCAATGTTACGTAGATGGAACAAAGCTGTTCTTGAAATATTGCTGATATGATTTTCAAAAGAGAGATCAGAGTCCTTCAGTTTTATTTGAGACGACTGTACAACCATCAAGATTAATTGTCAGATACAACAGCAGATCTCTATGTTTCTTGGGACCTGGAACTAGCATCTCTGTTTTGTCTGAGATTAAAGTAAAACATTTGCCGCCATCCACATCCTTCTGTCTGAAACACAGGCTTCCAGGCTTCCAGGGAAGGCAATTTTGTGTGTGTGTCTTCCGCATTGCAGTGAAAGTTGACATTGTGTCACAATGGTGTCATTATATCACAATGACAATGATATCACCAAGAGGTAGAATATTTAGTGAAAACAATAGTGGTCCTAAAACAGAACATTGAGGAATGGCAAAACTTACAATTGATTTGTCAGAGAACAAACCATCCACAGAGACAAACTGATATATTTTCCGACAGATAAGATCTAAACCAGGCAATAACTTTTCTGTGTACACCGGTTAGGGTTTCCAATCTCTCCAAAATAATTTGGTGATCAATGGTATCAAAAGCAGCACTAAGGTCTAGGAGCACGAGGACAGATGCAGAGCCTTAGTCTGACGCCATTAAAAGGTCATTTATACCACCTTCATGAGTGCAGTCTCAGTGCTATGATGGCTGAAGCAGTTCTTATACATTATTTGTCTTCAGGAAGGCAGTGAGTTGCTGCGCAATAGCTTTTTCTAAAAGATTCGATATAGGCTGATAGTTTTTAACATTTTCCGGGTCAAGGTTTGGCCTTTTCAAGAGAGGCTTTATTATCACTTTATTGCCACTTTTAGTGAGTTTGGAACACATCCGGTGGTTAAGGAGCCATTTATTATGCTCAACATTGGAGGGCCAAGCACAGGAAGTAGCTCTTTCAGTAGTTTAGTTAGAATAGGGTCCAGTATGCAGCTTGAAGGTTTAGAGGTCATGACGATTCCCATGAATGTGTCAAGAGATACAGGATTAAAAAACGGGAGTATCTCCATTGATCCTACGTCCTGGCAGTTCTGTGCAGACTCAGGACAACTGAGTTTTGGAGAAAAACACAGATTCAAAGAGGAGTCCGTAATTTGCTTTCTCATGATCTTTTCATTGAAGAAGTTCATGAATTCATCACTGCTGAAGTGAAAGCCATTCTCTCTTGTAGAGGACAGACAATTTACACGTGCAATGAGTTTCAGCACTGGCTATCCAATTCTGTGAGCTTGTGTGGCCTACCACTTCGCAGGTGAGCTGTTGTTGCTCCTTTCCACTTCACAATAACAGCACTTACAGTTGATTGGGGCAGCTCTAATAGGTCAGACATTTGATGAACTGACTTGTTGAAAGTCACTGAGCTCTTCAGTGGTCCTTCTGTAGCACAGTTGGTAGAGCATGGCACTTGTAACGCCAGGGTAGTGGGTTCGATTCCTGGGACCACCCATACGTAGAATGTATGTATGAATGGATGAAAGCGTCTGCTAAATGGCATATATATATATACAGTAAGGCCATTCTACTGCCAATGGAGACTGCATGGCTGTGTGCTCAGTTTTATACACCTGTTAGCAACGGGTGTATACAATCTGGGTTTGGCGAATGCCAGGAGAACGTTACCTACCCCAATGCATAGTGCCAACTGTAAAGTTTGGTGGAGGAGGAATATTGATCTGGGGCTGTTTTTCATGGATTGGGCTAGAACCCTTAGTTCCAGTGAAGGAAAATCTTGAAGCTCCACCATAAAATTACATTATAGGCGAATCTGTGCTTCCAACTTTGCGGCAACAGTTTGGGGAAGGATCTTTCCTGTTTCAGCATGACAATGCTCCCGTGCAAAAATTGAGGTCCATACAGAAATGGTTTGTCCAGATCAGTGTGGAAGAACTTGACCGGCCTGCACAGAGCCCTGACCTCAACCCCATCGAACACCTTTGGAATGAATTGGAACGCCGACTGCGAGCCAGGCCTAATCGCCCAACATCAGTGCCCAACCTCACTAATACTCTTGTGGTTGAATGGAAGGAAGTCCCCACAGCAATGTCCCAACATCTAGTGGAAAGCCTTCCCAGAAGAGTGGAGGCTATTAAAGCATAAAAGGGGTACCAACTCCTTATTAATGCCCATTATTTTGGAATGAGCTGTTCGATGAGCAGGTGTCCACATACTTGTGGTTATGTAGAGTATGTACTACATACTGTCCCTCCTGAACCAGTCCCTCCTGCAGCAAAGCACCCCCACAACATGATGCTGCCACCCCCGTTCTTCACGGTTGGGATGGTGTTCTTCGGCTTGCAAGCGTCCCTCTTTTTCATCCAAACATAACGATGGCCATTATGGCTAAACAGTTCTATTTTTGTTTCGTCAGACCAGAGGACATTTCTCCAAAAAGTACGATCTTTGTCCACATGTACAGTTGCAAACTGTAGTCTGGCTTTTTTATGCCGGTTTTGGAGCAGTGGCTTCTTCCTTGCTGAGAGACCTTTCAGGTTATGTCGATATAGGACTCGTTTTTCTGTGGATATAGATACTTTTGTACCCATTTCCTCCAGCATCTTCACAAGATCCTTTGTTGTTTTTCTGGGATTGATTTGCACTTTTCGCACCAAAGTAAGTTTATTTCTAGGAGACAGAACGTGTCTCCTTCCTTAGCGGTATGACTGCTGCGTCGTCCCATGGTGTTTCTGCTTGCATACTGTTGTTTGTACATATGAACGTGGTACCTTCAGGCGTTTGGAAATTGCTCCCAAGGATGAACCAGACTTGTGGAGGTCTACAATTTTTTTCTGAGGTCTTGTCTGATTTCTTTTGATTTTCCCATGATGTCATGCAAAGAGGCACTGAGTTTGAAGGTAGGCCTTGAAATACATCCACAGGTACACATCCAATTTACTAAAATTATGTTCATTGCCTATCAGAAGCTTCTAAAGCCATGACATCATTTTCTGGAATTTTCCAAGCTGTTTAAAGGCACTGTCAACTTAGTGTGTGTAAGCTTTTGACCCACTGGAATTGTGATACAGTGAATTTTAAGTGAAATAATCTGTCTGTAAACAATTGTTGGAAAAATTACTTGTGTCACGCACAAAGTAGATGTCCTAACCGACTTGCCAAAACTATAGTTCATTAATTAACAAGAAATGTGTGGAGTGGTTGTAAAAAAAATGACTTTTAATGACTCCAACCTAAGTGTATGTAAACTTCAACTTTATACAGTACCAGTCAAAAGTTTGGACATACCTACAAATTTTTCTTCATTTTTACAATATTGTACAATAATAATGAATACATCAAAACTATGAAATAACACATATGGAACCATGTAGTAACCAAGAAAGTCTTAACTTCTTGGATATAGGGGGCGCTATTTTAATTTTTGGATGAAAAACGTTCCCGTTTTAAACAAGATATTTTGTCACGAAAAGATGCTCGACTATGCATATAATTGACAGCTTTGGAAAGAAAACACTGACGTTTCCAAAACTGCAAAGATATTGTCTGTGAGTGCCACAGAACTGATGTTACAGAAAAAAAACAGATAAAATAACAATCAGGAAGTGCCGCATTTTTTGAAACCTCCTCATGGCAATGACTCCTTATATGGCTGTGGAGGAGCTAGGAGTCAGCTTACCTTTTCCACGTTTTCCCCAAGGTGTCTGCAGCATTGTGACGTATTTGTAGGCATATCATTGGAAGATTGACCATAAGACACTACATCTACCAGGTGGTAGCTTGGTGTCCTCCGTCGCAATTAGTGCGTAATCTCCAGCTGCAGTATTTTTCCGTTTTCCTGGGATGAGAAACCAACTGCCAGGAATGATTTTTCATCGAATAGAATTGCGAAAAACACCTTGAGGATTGATTCTAAACAACGTTTGCCATGTTTCTATCGATATTATGGAGATAATTTGGAAAAAAGTTTGCCGTTGTGTTGACTGCATTTTCGTTTTTTTTCTTAGCTGAAAGTGATGAACAAAACAGAGCTATTTCTCTTACACAAATAATCTTTTTGGAAAAAATGAACATTTGCTATCTAACTGAGAGTCTCGTCATTGAACACATCCAAAGTTCTTCAAAGGTAAATTATTTTATTTGAATGCTTTTCTTGTTTTTGTGAAAATGTTGCCTGCTGAATGCTAGGCTTAATGCTATGCTAGGCTATCAATACTCAATACAAAGCTTTGGTTAAAGCATATTTTGAAAATCTGAGATGACAGTGTTGTTAACAAAAGGCTAAACTTGTGTTTCAATATATTTATTTCATTTCATTTGCGATTTTTCATGAATAGGAAACGTTGCGTTATGGTAATGAGCTTGAGGCTATGATTACACTCCCGGATACGGGATTGCTCGACGCTAGAGGTTAAACAAATCAAAATACATTTTATATTTGAGATTCTTCAAAGTAGCCACCCTTTGCCTTGATGACAGCTTTGCAAACTCTTGGCATTCTCTCAACCAGCTTCACCTGGAATGCTTTTCCAACAGTCTTGATGGAGTTCCCACATATGCTGAGCACTTGTTGGCTGCTTTTCCTTCACTCTGCGGTCCAACTCATCCCAAACCATCTCAATTGGGTTGAAGTCGGATGATTGTGGAGGCCAGGTCATCTGATGCAGCACTCCATCACAATCCTTCTTGGTCAAATAGCCCTTACATATCCATTTGCCTACCTCATAAGTAGTCTAACTCCCAAGTTTTGTCCCTCCATTTGCAAGTCTCAGGAGATGCAGAGGACATAAAAATGGAGGCAAAGATCGGGAGCACAAGCCACTTTATTAGGCTAGTTGTAAACACATGAGAGCTGCATATAAAACTGCTTGAAATAGACTTGATGTGTGGAGAATCTTCAGCAGTACTGATTGACTGATGGTGTTGTGGTATGTCTGATGGTATGTCAGGTGTAGCATGTCTCATTGATTACAGTTGGTCCGTTTTTAACTGTAGCTGGCCGGGGGGTGGACATGCCATGCTTTCAGAAGGCCTATTGTAGGGCCCTATAAAATCCTCTATCTGGAAAATGGAATTCAACAATATTCACTTTGTGCAGCCATTAAAGGACATTAACTTTTTTAGTAGGACAGATGTTTTTACTTGTTCGAAAGCTGAAGTCATTAGTCTCCCCCCTCCAAAAAAAGGTCTGTCACACCATCGGCCAAAAGGGTGACAGAAAATAAGTGAAGTACATAGGTAATTTTCTGCACTTGCCCATAGACGATGTTATCGCTCTTAGCAGCCACTCCCCCAAAAATAAGTTCAGAAAAAAATAAGACTGCCACCCATTTGGCTGCCATGCTATGGAGGGACGAGAGGAATCATGGCATGGACAAAATATATTTAGTAGAGCCAAATCTTTTCAAATAGCCTATTCCACTCAGGTGGCATGAAAAATATGTGTAGTAGCCTAGGCCGATCTGTGTGTATGTGTGTGCCGAAGCATGCAGATGGAGCGAGTGACTGTCAAATATACTCGCTGGCTGTGCGCTTTGTGATGGTTGGTTGTGAATCATCATTGGCTGCAGAGCAACTCTGCTGTCCTCAGAACTTGATAATCATGAACAGATTGGCATTTTTGTCTCATTCTCATCTTACAGTATTAGGCCTAGGCTACTAAACTAAGCAAAAAAAGAAATGTCCTCTCACTGTCAACTGCGTTTATTTTCAGCAAACATAACATGTGTAAATATTTGTATGATCATAACAAGATTCAACAACTGAGACATAAACTGAATAAGATCCACAGACATGTGACTAACAGAAATGGAATAATGTGTCCCTGAACAAAGGGGGGGTCAAAATCAAAATTAACAGTCAGTATATGGTGTGGCCACCAGCTGCATTAAGTACTGCAGTGCATCTCCTCCTCATGGCCTGCTCCAGATTTGCCAGGACTTGGTGTAAGATGTTACCCCACTCTTCCACCAAGGCACCTGCAAGTTCCCAGACATTTCTGTGGGGAATGGCGCTTGCCCTCACCCTCCGACCCAACAGGTCCCAGACGTGCTCAATGCGATTGAGATCCAGGCTCTTCGCTGGTCATGGCAGAACACTGACATTCCTGTCTTACAGGAAATCACGCAAATAACGCGCAGTATGGCTGGTGGCATTGTCATGCTGGAGGGTCATGTCAGGATGAGCCTATAGGAAGGGTACCGCATGAGGGAGGAGGATGTCTTCCCTGTAATAGATAGCTTTGAGATTGCAATGACAACAAGCTCAGTCCGATGATGCTGTGACACACCGCCCCAGACCATGACGGACCCTCCACCTCCAAATCGATCCCGCTCCAGAGTAGAGGTCTCAGTGTAACGCTCATTAATTCGACGATAAACTCAAATCTGACCTTCACCCCTGGTGAGAGAAAACCGCGACTCGTCAGTGAAGAGCACTTCTTGCCAGTCCTGTCTGGTCCAGCGACGGTGGGTTTGTGCCCATAGGCGACATTGTTGCTGGTGAGGACCTGCCTTACAGCAGGCCTACAAGCCCTCAGTCCAGCCTCTCTCAGCCTATTGCGGGCAGTCTGAGCACTGATGGAGGGATTGTGAGTTCCTGGTATAACTCAGGCAGTAATTTTTGCCATCCTGAACCTGTCCCGCATGTGTGATGTTCGGATGTACCGATCCTGTGCAGGTGTTGAATAATGTGTTCTCTCACTGTGACGATCAACTGTCCGTCCTGTCTCCTTGTAGCGCTGTCTTAGGCGTCTCAAAGTACAGACATTGTTATTTATTGCCCTGGCCATATCTGCAGTCCTCGTGTCTTCAAGCAGCATGCCTAAGGCACGTTCACGCAGTAGAGCAGGGACTCTGGGCATCTTTCTTGTAGTGTTTTTCAAAGTCAGTAGAAAGGCCTCTTCACTGTCCTACATTTTCATAACTGTGATCTTAATTGCCTACCGTCTGTAAGCTGTTAGTGTCTTTACGACCGTTCCACAGGTGTATGTTCATTAATTGTTTATGGTTCATTGAACAAGCATGAGAAACAGTGTTTAAACCCTTTACCATGAAGATCTGTGAAGTCATTTGGATTTTTACGAGTTATCTTTGAAAGACATGATCCTGAAAAAGGGACATTTCTTTTTTTTTTTTGAGTTGATGTGCGTTGTAGGTAGGATGCATATTGCTAGAATAATATGGGATTAAGTTTAAAACAACTAAGCATAATTTCTTTCGTAATCTTTCTTCAGATGGTGCCTAGGTATTCTTTTGATTCATCATCTTGGTATTGTTTGCTCAATTTCACTTCTTGTGGCCTGAAATGAAGGTATTGGGACGTTAGGCCCCTAAATGGCAGGTAATCCAAAGAAAGAAAATGAGTAGGTGGCCAGTACATTGCTGTAAACTTGAGTGAAGTATTAACAGAATATATTTACAAAATAATACCTATGGGAGCAGTCAGCATAGTACATCAGGACACACAACTGCAACGTGTTTGGACTACTGGAGTCTTCCTCAGGCAGCGTTGTAAAATATTTGCCATTCAAAATAAATCTGTGAATGAGAATAGCATAGACTTTCAGAATTATTCCCATTTCAAAGCTGCAACTTTAGGACATTAATAACTTTAGTAGTTAGTAGGATTAAGCTTTTGGTTGTTTAGTTTTGCAAAGCCAATGATGTATTTTTTTCTGGCCTCCCATGCATGCGTCATTTCTTAATTCTTTGCTCAACTATAAGGTTGAAATTTCTCATTAGATTTGTATATTTTGCTGTTGTTCCTTCTATCATTCTATCATGTTTTTTGGTCATTCAAAAACAACTTCAAACTTCAAAGATAGCCCAGAAATCCATTAGATTCGCTCACTGTTTGATCATGAAACAGCATGGCAGGGGAAATCGGTACTGAACAAAAATATTCAAGCAACATGTAAAGTGTTGGTCTCATGTTTCATGAACTGAAATGAAAGATTCCAGAAATGTTCCATAAACACAAAAAGCGTATTTCTCTGAAATGTTGTGCACAAATGTGTTTACATCCCTGTTAGTTACAACATCTCCATTGCCAAGATAATCCATCCACCTGACAGGTGTGGCATATCAAGAAGCTGATTAAACAGCATGGTAATTACACAGGAGCACCTTGTGCTGGGAACAATCAAAGGTGACTCTAAAATGTGCAGTTTTGACAACACAAGATGCTACAGATGTCTCTCTTTGAGGGAGCATGCAACTGGCACCCTGACTGCAGGAATGGCCAGCAGAGCTGTTGCCAGAGATTGTAATGTTATTTTCTCTGCCGTAAGTCGCCTCCAACGTCATTTAGAGAATTTGGTAGTATATCCACCCGTCCTCACAACCGCAGGCCACCTGTAACCGCGTCAGCCCAGGACCTCCACATCCAGTGTCTTCACCTGCAGGATCGTCTGAGGGGGAGGGGGTTTGCTGAGGAGTATTTGGCTGGACCTGGCTCACCAGTGGGTTGGCCAGGCTCCCAAGTGTGTCGGCCTGTTCCCTCCCAGGCCCACCCATGTCTGCTCAGCCTGACCAGTCATGTGAAATCCATAGATTAGGGCCTAATGAATTGATTTAAATTGACTGATTTCCCATTTCCTTCTATAAACTAAAATCTTTGAAATTGTTACATTTTTATCTTTTGTTCAGTATAGCATGCATTAAACTGAAAGAGTAGCTTAATATGCCAAGTCATATTCAAATCAAATGTCGAGAAAATGGAAACATGGGCTTCTATAACAATAAGACACCAGAGTGTTCGCTATAAAAATAGACTTCGGCCAGTGGCCCAGATCAGCCGACATTCAGGAGGGAGAAAAACAATATTTTGTGCTGCTTGGTAAGACTATGTCACACCCTGATCTGTTTCACCTGTCTTTGTGCTTGTCTCCACCCCTCCAGGTGTCACCCATCTTCCCCATCATCCCCGGTGCATTTATATCTGTGTTCTCTGATTGGCTGGTGCCAGATCGCCTTGTCTTGTCAGGTCTTACCAGTGTGCTTTCCCGTCTTCCTTTTCCTCAAGTTCTGTTTCCTAGTTCTGACTATTCTGCCTGCCCTGACCCGAGCCTGCCTGCTTTCCTGTACCTGCCTGACTCTGACCTGATCACGAACCCCTACCTGTTCTCGACCTGCCATTTGCCTGCCCTGTGTTTACAATAAATCATCTGAAAACTATACTCTGCATCTGGGTCATATCCTGAGTCGTGATAGACTAAACCAAATCAAAATCAAATTTTATTTGTCACATACACATGGTTAGCAGATGTTAATGAGAGTGTAGCGAAATGCTTGTGCTTCTAGTTCCGACCATGCAGTAATATCTAACAAGTAATCTAACCTAACAATTTCACAAGGACTACCTTATACACACAAGTGTAAAGGAATGAATAAGAATATGTACATAAAAATATATGAATGAGCGATTGCCGAACGGCATAGGCAAGATGCAGTAGATGGTATAGAGTACAGTATATGCATATGAAATGAGTAATGTAGGGTATGTAAACATTATATAAAGTGGCATTGTTTAAAGTGGCCAGTGATACATTCATTACATCAATTTTTAATTATTAAAGCGGTTAGAGATGAGTCAGTATGTTGGCAGCAGCCACTCAATGTTAGTGATGGATGTTTAAAAGTCTGATGGCCTTGAGATAGAAGCTGTTTTTCAGTCTCTCGGTCCCCGCTTTGATGCACCTGTATTGACCTCGCCTTCTGGATGATAGAGGTGTGAACAGGCAGTGGCTAAGGTGGTTGTTGACCTTGATGATCTTTTTGGCCTTCCTGTGACATTGGGTGGTGTAGGTGTCCTGGAGGGCAGGTAGTTTGCCCCCGGTGATGCGCTGTGCAGACCTCACTACCCTCTGGAGAGCCTTACGGTTGTGGATGGAGCAGTTGCTGTACCAGGCGTGGATACAGCCGACAGGGTGCTCTCGATTGTGCATCAGTAAAAGTTTGTGAGTGTTTTGGTGACAAGCTGAATTCCTTCAGCCTCCTGAGGTTGTGTGGGTGGACCATTTCAGTTTGTCCGTGATGTGTACGCCCAAGGAACTTAAAACTTTCCACCTTCTCCAATACTGTCCCGTCAATGTGGATAGGGGGCTGCTCCCTCTGCTGTTTCCTGAAGTCCACGATCATCTCCTTTGTTTTGTTGACATTGAGTGTGAGGTTATTTTCCTGGCACCACACTCAGAGGTCCCTCACCTCCTTTCTGTAGGCCGTCTCGTCGTTGTTGGTAATCAAGCCTACCACTGTAGTGTTGTCTGTAAACTTGATGATTGAGTTAGAGGCGTGCATGGCCACGCAGTCATGGGTGAACAGGGAGTACAGGAGAGTAGAGGTCGACAGATTATGATTTTTCAACGCTGATACCGATACCGATTATTGGAGGACCAAAAAAAGACAATACCGAATAATCGGACGATTTTTTTACATTTATTTGTAATAATGACAATTACAACAATACTGAATGAACACTTATTTTAGCCTCAAATAAGTAATTAAACATGTTCAATTTGGTTTAAATACTGCAAAAACAAAGTGTTGGAGAAGAAAGTAAAAGTGCAATATGTGCCATGTAAAAAAGCTAACGTTTAAGTTCCTTGCTCAGAACACGAGAACATATGAAATGGTTCCTTTTAACATGAGACTTCAATATACCAAGGTAAGAGGTTTTTGGTTATAGTTATAGTATTTTTAGGACTATTTCTCTCTATACCTTTGTATTTCATATACCTTTGACTATTGGATGTTCTTATAGGCATTTTAGTATTGCCAGTGTAACAGTATCGCTTCCGTCCCTCTCCTCGCCCCTACCTGGGCTCGAACCAGGAACACATTGACAACAGCCACCATCGAAGCAGCTTTACCCATGCAGAGCAAGGGGAACAACTACTCCAAGTCTCAGAGCGAGTGAAGATTGAAACGCTATTAGTGCGCACCCGCTAACTAACTAGCCCTTTCACATCGGTTACACCAGCCTAATCTCGGGAGTTGATATGCTTGAAGTCATAAACAGCTCAATGCTTGAAGCACAGCGAAGAGCTGCTGGCAAAATGCATGAAAGTGCTGTTTGAATGAATGCTTACGAGCCTGCTGCTGCCTACCATCGCTCAGTGAGACTACTCTATCAAATATCAAATCATAGACTTAATTATAACATAATAACACACAGAAATACTAACCTTTGGTCATTAATATGGTCGAATCCGGAAACTATAATTTCGAAAACAAAACGTTTATTATTTCAGTGAAATACGGAACTGTTCTGTATTTTATCTAACGGGTGGCATCCATAAGTCTAAATATTGCTGTTACATTGCACAACCTTCAATGTTATGTCATAATTACGTACAATTCTGGCAAATTAGTTCGCAATGAGCTAGGCTGACCAAACTGTTGCATATACCCTGACTCTGCGTGCAAAGAACGCAAGAGAAGTGACACAATTTCACCTGTTTAATATTGCCTGCTATCCTGGATTTCTTTTAGCTAAATATGCAGGTTTAAAAATATATACTTCTGTGTATTGATTTTAAGAAAAGCATCGGTGTTTATGGTTAGGTACAGTCGTGCAACGATTGTGCGTTTTTCGCAAATGCACTTTTGTTAAATAGTCCCCCTGCGTTGCATTGATTATATGCGGCTCCTCGTGGAGTGCAATGAGAGACAGGTTGTTAGATTGTTGGACTAGTTAACTGTAAGGTTGCAAGATTGAATTCCGGAACTGACAAGGTAAAAATCTGTCGTTCTGTCCTTGAACAGGCAGTTAACCCACTGTTGCTAGGCCGTCATTGAAAATAAGAACGTGTTCTTAACTAACTTGCCTAGTTAAATAAAGGTGTAAAAAAAAAAAAAAATCTGCCAAATCGGTGTCCAAAAATACCGATTTCCGATTGTTATGAAAACTTGAAATCGGCCCTAATTAATCGGCCATTCTGATTAATCGGTCGACCTCTACAGGAGAGGGCTGAGAACGCACTCTTGTGGGGCCCCAGTGTTGAGGATCAGCGGGGTGGAGATGTTACCTACCCTCACCACCTGGGGGCGGCCCGTCAGGACGTCCAGGACCCAGTTGCACAGGGCGGGGTGGAAAACCAGGGTCTCGACCCTGCCGAAGCGAAGTAGTAACATTGACATGATGCCTTCTAATTGCAGTCGCTGTACTCATAATATACAGGTAAATGATCGCCTTATGGAAAGGATAGCTGTGCTGCAAGCCCAACTTCAGACGCAATCGTTAGGCAAGAGTCATTTCAGTGTAGGAAAGGATGAAGCAGCGTCTGTGCCACCATTAAGTACAGATAGTAGTATAAATTCCCTCGCACAGTCCACGCAGCCGGACAACTTTCTCATGGCTTCTGGAGGGAAATGCTGGAGGGAAATGCTGTAGGCGTGCTCAATCAGCCAACAGAAACTTTGAACCGGTTCTCCCCATTAAGCAGCGAGTCAGAGGCCGAGCCTTCTCTGGTCTCTACTCCTCCCGTTACGGGGTCTCAGACGCCGAAGCCTCCCACCATTTGCTCTGACAAATTGAAAACCCTAGTCATTGGCGACTCCATTACCTGCAGTATTAGACTTAAACCAAATCATCCAGCGATTATACACTGTTTACCAGGGGGCAGGGCTACCGACGTTAAAGCTAATCTGAAGATGATGCTGGCTAAAGCTAAAACTAGCAAGTGTAGAGAGTATAGGGAGTTTGTTATTCACGTCGGCACCAACGATGTTAGGATGAAACAGTCAAAGGTCACCAAGCACAACATAGCTTCAGCGTGTAAATCAGCTTGAAAGATGTGTCGGCATCGAGTAATTGTCTCTGGCCCCCTCCCAGTTAGGGGGAGTGATGAATATGGTGGTTAATTTCTGCATTACCAAATGAGGAGAGAGACAAACTTCACACACCAGTCAGAGTTATACCTAAACTCCATCTTTAATAATAAGAGTTTTGCAATAGCACTGACTTTCAATGATGCAGTCAGTAACACAACGGTTACTGAGATATTTATGGCAAAGATCCACCCCCCTAATCGACATAACAAACCACAGATATTAGGAACAGTTCACAAAGGAAGACTTTATAATGAAAAAGGAGTATCCCTTAGCCAGATAACATTCGCTATAAATTATCGTTCAGTAAGGTCCCTAAGACGAGGTTCTAATCTCGTTCCTGGTACTTCATAGCACAGAACCATTACCTCACCCAATGGCATAACTCAATTGTCAACTCTAGATAGTCCCATCTCAAGTAAAACCCCTTCTTGAGCCCTCTCCTGGACAAGCTCACTGAGGGCAGTGAGCCTCTAGATCATACACTATGCCAGGATAAGTGTAACATCAAAGAGGACATACAATGGTTCCAGACACTGCCATACCCCTACCCCCAATGCCAAAGGAGGGAGTGACTTGCGCACAGACATTGTGGAGACAAGTAATTTTCTCCCCATTAATCACACCATCTTTTCAAGTGGTTTAAGAATAGGTAAAGACACATTCACATATGAAAACCATGTTCCATCCAGTCCTCTTCCCTTTCTGGTATTCTGCATAGCACCAGAGACATGTAAAAGACAAGCCTGACCTCTCCCCTCTCTGGGCCCCAAGTGACCCAGCTGAGGGAAGAAATACAACTGCCAACACCAGTCCAAAGGGATACATTCTAATAACAAGTATATCACATAATCATATTATGCAGATAAGACATCTTAGTTATCTATGTTACCCAACTTATTCTGATTCATCCACCACATGAGATCTACAACAGTCTCACAACTCAATCGCTGGTGGAAAACTGTTTTCTGCCCCTCCCAAAAGATAGCATTTGTAGATAATTGGCCCTCTTTCTGGGACTCACCCACAAACAGGACCAAGCCTGGCCTGTTGAGGAGTGACGGACTCCATCCTAGCTGAAGGGGTGCTCTCATCTTATCTACGAACATAGACAATTAACTCCCCTAGCTCCACAATGAAATAGGGTGCAGGCCAGGCAGCAGGCTGTTAGCCAGCCTGCCAGCTTAGTGGAGTCTGCCACTAGCACAGTCAGTGTAGTCAGCTCAGCTATCCCCATTGAGACCGCGTCTGTGCCTCGACCTATATGGGCAAAACTTAACATCGCCTTAGCAATCTCACTGGAATAAAACCTCAATTCCTGCCATTATTGAAAGAGATTGCGATACCTCACATCTCAAAAACCTCACATTTCAAAAAAGGGCAACTTAATGATAGATCCCTCACTTCCAAGGCAGTTATATTCAATAAACAAATCACTGATCATAATCTTGATGTCATTGGCCTGACTGAAATATGGCTTAAGCCTGATGAATGTACTGTGTTAAATGAGGCCCCACCTCCTGGTTACACTAGTGGCCATATCCCCCGCGCATCCCGCAAAGGTGAAGGTGTTGCTAACATTTACAATAGCAAATTACAATTTACACAAAAAATATATATGTTTTCATCTTTTGAGCTTCTAGTCATGAAATCTATGCAGCCTACTCACTCACTTTTTATAGCTACTGTTTACAGGCCTCCTGGGCCATATACAGCGTTCCTCACTGAGTTCCCTGAATTCTTATCAGACCTTGTAGTCATTGCACATAATATTCTAATTTTTGGTGATTTTAATATTCACATGGAAAAGTCCACAGACCCACTCCAAAAGGCTTTCGGAGCCATCATCGACTCAGTGGGTTTTGTCCAACATGTCTCTGGACCTATTCACTGCCACAGTCATACTCTGGACCTAGTTTCGTCCCAAGGAATAAATGTTGTGGATCTTAATGTTTTTCCTCATAATCCTGGACTATCGGACCACCATTTTATTACGTTTGCAATCGCAACAAATGATTTGGTCAGACCCAAACCAAGGATCATGTAACGGTCGTCTGATGAATAAGGAACGGACCATAGCGCAGCGTGGTAAGTGTTCAAGATTTTTATTAAAACTGAACATTAGAACAAAAATAACAAAGCGAGAAACGACAACGAACAGTTCTGTCAGGTGCAGAAACACAAAACAGAAAACAACTACCCACAAAACACAGGTGGGAAAAGGCTACAAAAGTATGGTTCCCAATCAGAGACAACGATAGACAGCTGTCCCTGATTGAGAACCATACCCGGCCAAAACAAAGAAATACAAAACATAGAAAAAAGAACATAGAATGCCCACCCAAATCACACCTTGACCAAACCAAAATAGAGATATAATAAGCTCTCTAAGGTCAGGGCATGACAGATCATCAAAAGTTGTGCTATAAATTCTCAGACAACCCAAAGATTCCTTGATGCCCTTCCAGACTTCCTCTGCCTACCCAAGGACGTCAGAGGACAAAAATCAGTTAACCACCTAACTGAGGAACTCAATTTAACCTTGCGCAGTACCCTAGATGCAGTCACACCTCTAAAAACTAAAAACATTTGTCATAAGAAACCTGCTCCCTGGTATACAAAAAATACCCAAGCTCTGAAGCAAGCTTCCAGAAAATTGGAACGGAAATGGTGCCACACCAAACTGGAAGTCTTCCGATTAGCTTGGAAAGCAGTATCAAAGAAAAAAAATAAAAAAGTATTAAAGCTGCTCGATCGTCCTATTTTTCCAACTTAATTGATGAAAATAAGAACAATCCAAAATTTCATTTTGATACTGTCGCAAAGCTAATGGAAAAGCAACATTCCCCAAGAGAGGAAGGCTTTCACTTCAGCAGTAATAAATTCATGAACTTCTTTGAGGAAACGATCATGATCATTAGAAAGAAAATTACGGACTCCTCTTTAAATCTGCGTATTCCTACAAAGCAAAGTTGACCTGAGTCTGCACAACTCTGCCAGGACCTAGGATCAAGGGAGACCCTCAAGTATTTTAGTACTATTGTCACACCCTGACCGTAGATTGCTTTGTATGTTTCTATTTTTAGGTTGGTCAGGGTGTGATGTGGGTGGGTATTCTATGTTGTAGGTCTATCTTTTATTTTTCTATGTGTTTGGCCTGGTATGGTTCTCAATCAGAGGCAGCTGTCTATCGGTGTCTCTGATTGAGAGCCATACTTAGGTAGCCTGTTTTCCCATTTTGAGTTGTGGGGTGATTATTTTCCATTTCAGTGTTTGCACCATACGGGACTGTTTCGTTTTTTTCATTTGTTCTCTTGTTCTTTTGTATATTGTATTCATTTTTGATTAAAAGGTATTATGGATAAGTACCACGCTGCATTTTGGTCCTCCTCTCCTTCCACCAACTAAAATCGTTACGACTATATCTCTTGACACAATTAATAAAATAATCAGAGTTGCTTCCTGTGCTTGGCCCTCCTATGTTGAATATAATAAACGGCTCTCTATCCACCGGATGGGTACCAAACTCACTAAAAATGGCAGTAATAAAGCCTCTCTTGAAAAAGCCAAACCTTGACCCAGAAAATATAAAAAACTATCGGCCTATATCGAATCCCCCATACCTCTCAATTCTTTTTGAAAAATCTGTTGCGCAGCAACTCACTGCCTTCCTGAAGACAAACAATGCACACGAAATGCTTCAGTCCCCATCATAGCACTGAGACTGCACTTGTGAAGGTGGTAAATTACCTTTTAATGGCGTCAGACCGAGGCTCTTTATCTGTCCTCGTGCTCCTAGAACTTAGTGCTGCTTTTGATACCATCGATTACCACATTCGTTTTTAGAGATTGGAAACCCAAATTGGTCGACACTGACAAGTTCTGGCCTGGTTTAGATCTTATCTGTCGGAAAGATATCAGTTTATCTCTGAGGATGGTTTGTCCTTTGACAAATCAACTGTACATTTTGGTGTTCCACAAGGTTCTGTTTTAGGACCACTATTGTTTTCACTATATATTTTATTTATTGGGAACGTCATTCGAAATCATAATGTTAACTTTCACTGCTATGCGGATGACACATAGCTGTACATTTCGATGAAACATGGTGAAGCCCCAAAATTGCCCTCGCTGGAAGCCTGTGTTTCAGACATAAGGAAGTGGATGGCTACAAACGTTCTACTTTTAAACTCGGACAAAACAAAGATGCTTGTTCTAGGTCCCAAGAAACAAAGAGATCTTCTGTTGAATCTGACAATTAATCTTGATGGTTGTACAGTTGTCTCAATTAAAACTGGGAAGGACGTCGGCGTTACTCTGGACCCTGATCTCTCTTTTGACGAACATATCAAGACTTTTTCAAGGACAGCTTTTTTCCATCTACGTAACATTGCAAAAATCAAACATTTTCTGTCCAAAATTATGCAGAAAAATTCATCCATGCTTTTGTCACTTCTAGGTTAGACTACTGCCATGCTCTACTTTTGATTTGATTGCGTCGTCTGTGGAGCTATTGGGTCAGTAAGCAAATTGGTGTCAGTGGCACTGTATTGTCCTCAAAGTGAGTAAATAAGTTGTTTAGCTTGTCTGGGAGCAAGACATCGTGGTCCGCGACGGGGCTGGTTTTCCTTTTGTAGTCCGTGATTGACTGTAGACCCTGCCACATACCTCTCGTGTCTGAGCCGTTGAATTGCGATTACTTTGTCTCTACACTGACGCTTAGCTTGTTTGATTGCCTTGCGGAGGGAATAGCTACACTGTTTGTATTCGGTCATGTTTCCGGTCACCTTGCCCTGATTAAAAGCAGTGGTTCGCACTTTCAGTTTTGCGCAAATGCTGCCATCAATCCACGATTTCTGGTTGGGGAATGTTTTAATAGATGCTGTGGGTACAACATCACCGATGCACTTGCTAATAAACTCGCTCGCCGAATCAGCGTATTCATCAATGTTATTGTCCGACGCTATGCGGAACATATCCCAGTTCACGTGATCGAAGCAGTCTAGAAGCATGGAATCCGATTGGTCGGACCAGCGTTGAACCTTACCTGAGCACGGACTCCCTCCTTCCACTACCGCATCTCTACTGTATATCATCTCTCCCCCCATCCCACCACTTCATCAACTCATACCCTCTCATTCTGCCATCTTCCTACCATCTCTTTCAGCTGTCAGGGATGTCAATGTTAATCCCCTCTCCCACTCTCTCTCTATCTGTATTGTTGCTTTACATGCTGGCTGCAATGGCCTTAGACCTTGTCATGGATGAGTCTGTTTAAACAGGACACAGCTCCCTCTCTCCTCTCTCCTCCATTTGATCTCTGTTCTCCCATCACATTTATCTTCATCCTCTCTTCCATGTATCTCTTCTCCCGCCCTTTTAATGTAACCTCCCTGCAAAGGCTGCCTCGTTTATCTCACTCTCTGTCCCCTCCAGTTTGGATCCCTCTTTTCTTCTATCTCTCTCTATGCATCAGATTTAACTCTCTATCCTTCTGTCATGTATCAGGGCTGTCAAATGGAATTTGGGGTAGGGGCGGCTATTTGTCATTTTTGGGCTGTTCGAGTACTCTCATTAATTTATTTTGAGTACTCAAATAAAAATAAAAACCTTTTTAGAACACAGGCCCGCACCAAAAAATCTGTGGAAATGTATCTATATGCCAACAGTGCTCAACAATGCCTAATTTATCATAACCGTGACAGATAACAAATCCTATTTGCTAAATTGCAAATAGTAATATCTTAATAATATATTGTATATGATACAGTATATAGTGGGGCAAAAAGTATTTAGTCAGCCACCAATTGTGCAAGTTCTCCCACTTAAAAATATGAGAGAGGTCTGTAATTTTCATCATAGATACACTTCAACTATGACAGACGAAATGAGAAAAAAAACATCCAGAAAATCACATTGTAGGATTTTTTATGGATTTACTTGCAAATTATGGTGGAAAATAAGTATTTATTTGGTCAGCACCTGCTGCTGTCTCTAACTCTGAATGATTGGCTATGAAAAGCCAACTGACATTTACTCCTGAGGTTCTGACCTGTTGCACCCTCGACAACCACCGTGATTATTATTATTTGACCCTGCTGGTCAGCTATGAACGTTTGAACATCTTGGCCATGTACTGTTATAGTATCCACCCGGCATAGCCAGAAGAGGACTGGCCACCCCTCAGAGCCTTTCTTCCTAGGTTCCTGCCTTTCTAGGGAGTTTTTCCGAGCCACTGTGCTTCTACATCTGCATTGCTTGCTGTTTGGGGTTTTAGGCTAGGCTTCTGTATAAGCACTTTGTGATAAATGCTGATGTAAAAAGGGCTTTATAAATACATTGTAATGAGTAAGGTGTTAACATAACTATTGCATAATCTACCTACTGCCATAGTCGGTTTAATATCAAATTATTACTGTGCATGTAAACAAACCATTTGACCATGTTTGGATTCAAAATTGGAGTTGGTGACCAATGGCATACTGTAAAAGTGAACTTCCAATCAGATATCAGACCTACAGGACATCATCACAACAGAGCCTACTGCCACACCCTGATGTTTCACCTTTCTTTGTGCTTGTCTCCACCCCCCTCCAGGCATCGCCTATCTTCCCCATTATCCCCAGTGTATTTATACTTGTGTTCTCTGTTTGTCTGTTGCCAGTTAGTTTTGTTCGTCAAGCCTACCAGCGTTTTTTCCCCTTGCTCCTGTCATTTTCTAGTTCCTGTTATCAAGTTTTCCTGGTTTTGACCATTCAGCCTCCCCTGACCCCGAGACTGCCTGCAGTTCGGTACCTTTTGGACTCTGATCTGGATTACTGACCTATGCTTGCCCTTGACCTGTCATTTTGCCTGCCCCCTGTTCTAGTAATAAACTTTTGTTTCTTCAACATTGTCTGCATCTGGGTCTTCTCCTGAAACGTGATAGAGTGAAGCTTTTAGTGAGAGCGTTTTAAAGCTGTAATATTTCTGCATTTTAGCCCCCAAACTGATATTCATTATATAAATAGGCACATTTAATTTTGTCTGGCTAAGCCTTTCAAATTAAAATACATGTTCTTTGCTCATGCAATTTTTTAAAAAAATGAGTCGTCTGGAGTAGGCAGGGCCATTAGTAAGTAAGTAAACTGTGATAGGACCAAAGAGTTCATCAATGGGATTTTACCATAAATAGAGTATTTATTTCTCTGTGGTTGCAGAATCTTATCTATTTTTGCCAACTTTCTATTGAAATTGATTGTGGTAAGTTCATTTATATTTTTTGAGATGTGAATACCAAGCATGTCTACTTTACCATCCGCCCATTTTATTGGTAAACTACAAGGTCGTGTAAACACTATTTTTTTATGATCCAATATGTCATATGGGACACTTGTCATAATTAGGTTTTAATCCAAAGAGGACAGAACATTGATCAAGATCTTCAATGAGACTGTGCAGAGATTCAGATTGCAGCCTTAAGAAAAAACTTGAGTCATCGGCATACATTGACACTTTTGTTTTTATCCCCTGGATTTCTAACCCCTTGATGTTCTTGTTGGATCTCATTTTAATAGCTAGCATTTCAATGGCGACAACAGACAGCCTTGTTTTACTCCTCTTAAAAGCTCAATACTTTCTGAGAAGTAACCATTATTTACGATTTTACATCTGGGGTTGCTGTACATAACTTGAACCCAGTGTATAAGAGATTCACCAAAATTAAAGTAATCCAGGCATTTATATATAAATTCTAGTCATACTTTATCAAACTCCTTTTCAAAATCTGCTATGAAGACCAGGCCCGGTATCTTCGATGTTTCATAATGTCCAATTGTTTCAAGGAATTGTCGTATATTATCTCCAATATATCGTCCATGTAAAGAACCTGTCTGATCAGGATGAACAATATCTGGTAAAACCTTTTTTATTCTATGTGCTATCCCCTTTGCAAGGATTTTCGCATCACAACATTGAAGTGTTAGAGGCCTCCAGTTTTTTAAATGGACTGGATCTTTATATTTATCACCTGGGCCCTGTTTTAGTAGTCATGAAATCAGACCTACTTGTTGAGTGCCTGAAAGTCTCCAATTTGTATAGGAGTAATTAAAACATGCTAATAATGAATCTTTGAGTACGTCAAAAAGGGTCTGATATACCTCTACTGGTATATCGTCAAGCCCTGGTGTTTTTCCAGACTGAAATATTTTATTGTCTCAAAAAGTTGGCCTTCATACAGGTCTTTTTGTAAATGTGTTAATTTTACATTATTATTATTATTAGGAAACAAATGCTTACAGTTAACATCATTCAGTGAAAATGGAGGAGACTGAAAAGAAAACACGTGTTTAAAATACTTAGCTTCCTCTTTCAATTTTGTTTTAGGCTGCGCCCATATTCAGGACAGCAGAATGGACAGTGCTTCTGCTTCATCTCCACCCATTGAGACTGGAATAGCTGCGCTCTGTAGTGTTGAAATGTACAGCGCCTCTGCCCAGTTGGCAATAGATGTTTCCCATTTGAGGGAATATTGACATGTTATTGGCACAATTCAATATATTCCTTAAACTTTTTAAAGAAGCTCTTTCAAAGGCTCCTCATGTGTACAACCCTGCCTCCTTTATCTGCGAGTCTGTGCCCTTAGCTTCCCTCCATCCCTCCATCCACCCATCCCTCTCCCAGCGTGAGTTTGTTTCCTGAGGGGTTGAAAGGACCTTAGTCTCTCTTTGATCAGAGAGAAAGAGCGAAAGCGACACAGGCTCCTTCCGTGGATCAATAAATGACAGAGAGCCTACTTTAAAAGGGACGAATGGAGGTACACTGCCTGTGTCCACAATGTCGCTTTAACCAAACACTAGGAAGCTGATCCCTCTCTCCTCCTATATGTTAGTACTTTCATCCTTCCATTTTTCTCTCTGTGTTAGTCCTTCTATCCCTTCATCCCTCTCTCTATGTGATTCTACCCTGCAAGGGGTTGTTTTCTCTTTCAGTCGCTCCACATGAAAAAAAAAAAGGTTTGGTGAGTCCACAATAATTACTTAGCCAGACTCCCATGCACATACACACCCACACACCCCATGCTGCCTAACTCTGTACCACCCCCCACCTCAACCAAATTGGCCTCTAATGGTGTCTATTGAATGTTTTGGTGTTTGATGCCTGTGAATGTTGCTTTAGGGGCGTTTGCAACCTGCCAAGAAACCAAACATGGGGGGAATACTTAAATATGCCATGGAGCCCAAACGGTGAAAACAAATGGATGAAAAAGTAGCTGATATATGTAGGCCTATCCCATGTCTAAATGTCTAAACGACGAACGCATATGGTAATTCTTTGTTGTGTCTCAACACCAGGATCTTCCTAATAATCCTATAAACAATGACACACCCAACCTCTCATCTCAGTCCTGTACTTGCTAAAACAGGCCAAGAAGTCACTGGAGATCAGAGATAAGTCAAGAGAGAGAAAGATGATCGAGAGAGAGACAGACAGCAAGAGAGATGGAGAAAGAGGGGAGGATGAAGGAGAAACTGAGTGAGATGGAGAGAGAGATACTGTGTCATTTCCTGTGGCAGTCAAGCTGACCTGGTTGTGTAGTCAGATTGACCTGGTTGTGCAGCTGCATGTGTTCAGTTATTAAGAGAGACACACTTCTACATGGATAAAAGTATTGTTTATTGTTTGTACAGAGATCATGCATTGCCATAGTGATCCCTTTCCCCTTCCTCTCCTCCTCCCAGGACCTTTAAACGAATTACTTGGAAATGCTTATTTTGCCCTGACTCATTCCTGTCTTTGTTCCTCTCTCTTTCTCTCTCTCGTCCTACCTTCCTCTATTCCATATTTACTTCAGCTTTCTAAAATTCCTTTATTTTCCTGTTCTATCTATTGCTCAGCAGTGCGGGTTAGTTAGACCACTTTTATCTCACAGATGGGTTGGGGCATCAGTAGCGCTAGGTACTTCTGCATTCATCTGAGAGGTAGTGAGTCATAGTGAGGACAGAAGGATGTGGATGAGGAGAAGAGCGGAGATGAAACAAAACAAAAAAATGCCCCTGCTATAGATGACTATATTGGTCCGCACTACTTTTTTAGTACATGTATTTCTATTTGAGTGTTTACCAGCATTTGTAACTTGAGTCTGATAATTATCTATACAAAACAGTTTTCTACTCTCTATCACAAGTACTCAACAAGCAGCTTCATTAAATAGTACCAGCAAAACACCAGTCACAACGTTAACAGTGAAGAGAAAACTCCAGGATGCTGGCCTTCTATGCAGATGTCACGGCTGTTGAAGGATGAGGACCAAGGTGCAGTGTGGTGAGCGTACGTTTTACTTTATTAAAGAAATGAGGCCAACAAAACAATAAACAATACAAAACGTGAAGCTTAAGGCTATGTGCCATCAAACAAAGTTAACTTCCCACAAACAAAGGTGGGGAAAAAAGTACCTAAGTATGGTTCCCAATCAGAGACAACGATAGACAGCTGTCCCTGATTGAGAACCATACCTGGCCAAAACATAGAAATAGAAAGTCATAGAAACACAAAACATAGAATGCCCACCCCAACTCACTCCCTGACCAAACCAAAATAGAGACATAAAAAGGATGTAAGGTCAGGGTGTGACAGCAGAGTTGCAACGAAAAATAAATATCTCAGACTGGCCAATAAAATAAAAGATTAAGGTGGGCAAAAGAACACAGATATTGGACAGATGAATTCTGTCTAGAAGGCCAGCATCCCAGAGTCACCTCTTCACTGTTGACGTTGAGACTGGTGTTTTGAGGGTACTATTTAATGAAGCTGCCAGTTGAGGACTTGTGAGGAGTCTGTTTCTCAAACTAGACACTCTAATGTACTTGTCCTCTTGCTCAGTTGTGCACCGGGGCCTCCCACTCCTTATTCTATTCTGGTTAGCGCCAGTTTGCTCTGTTCTGTGAATGGAGTAGTACACAGAGTTGTATGAGATCTTCCGTTTCTTGGCAATTTCTCGCATGGAATAGCGTTAATTTCTCAGAACAAGAATAGACTGAAGAGTTTCAGAAGAAAGTTCTTTGTTTCTGGGAATTTTGAGCCTGTAATCGAACCCACAAATGCTGATGCTCCAGATACTCAAACAGTCTAAAGAAGGACAGTTTTATTGCTTCTTTAATTAGCACAACAGTTTTCAGCTGTGCTAACATAATTGCAAAAGGGTTTTCTAATGATCAATTAGCCTTTTAAAATGAGTGATGGTTGCTGCTAATGGGCCTCTGTATGCCTATGTAGATATTCCATTCAAAATCTGCTGTTTCCAGCTACAATTGTCATTTACAACACTAACAATGTCTACACCGTATTTCTGATCAATTCTATGTTATTTTAATGGACAAAAAAATAGCTTTTCTTTCAAAAACAAGGACATTTCTAAGTGACCCCAAACTTTTGAACGGTAGTGTATATACTCTGCATTGTTAGTTAAGGGCTCGTAAGTAAGTCTTTCACGGTAAGGTCTACCTATACCTGTTGTATTCGGCGCATGTGACAAATAAAACGTGATTCGATAAATAATTTTTACACTGCAAATTGACTGCAAGAATCCCATGCAGATATAGTATTTGATAAAAACAGAATAACTTCAATCCTTGATTACTTTGGGGTATGATCACATATGCCTCTCTATTTATGCGTTGGGAATACTTGGGAACAGATTTCCAAAATGAAAATTCTATTAAGCTCATTTCCTTTTTAGCTCTGAGAAATTGGGGGGCCAAATAAAAATGACCCGCGGGCCACCTTATGAGGAACCGTGGTGTAAGGTATATTGAGACTCCCCTAACGCCACCTCTCCCTCCCCTTTCATCCCCTCTCTGAGTTGTTTTTGGCTGTTCCCTTTGTCTGTCACATCCTGTTTGGGTCTCTCTAATTCCTGTGTTGTGTTGGAGCTCCATACTGCTCTTCTCTCCTCCATGCTAGCTTGGCCCCTCTTTTGTTCTCCTTTCTGCTCTCTGCTGGCTGTACTCTCTTCACACAGAAACAAACAGATGAAGCCTATTCCCTCTAAACAGAGACCAGCACGGTCAGCCCTAACACACTGGGAAGGATACAGGGGAGATGTTCTTCAGAAAGAGAGAAAGTGTGGCAAGTCATACAGCTATGTCGTAAGGCTAGCTAGATAGTAGAAGTTTAGAAGCCATGTTACTGCCTCTCAACATTCCAGTCAATCATGTTCGATGAGGATTTGGGTTCTGGTTCTAGAGACTCCCCTAACCTCACCTCCCCCCTCCCCCCTCTCTGAGTTGTTTTTGGGGAGGCATGCAAGGCTTTCGCTTTTTGTCTGTTGCATCCTGTTTGTGTCTCTAACAACTGTGTTGTGTTGGAGCTGGAAGCTTCCCCCCCCCCACACACACTCACACACTACTCCAAATTGCCTTGTTTTCCATCTGGAATGTTTGGCAGTGGCAGAATGACTGTGTGCTCTCCTCTCCTCCATGCTAGCTTGGCTCATCTTCTGTTCTCCTCTCTGTTCTCTACTGCCTGGACTCTTTTCACACAGAAACCAACAGATGAAGCCCATTCCCTCTAAATGGAGACCAGCGCTGTCAGCCCTAACCCACTAGGAAGGACAAGGGGAAGATGTACTTCAGAGAGAGAGCGTGACCAGTCGTACAGCTACAGTATGTTATAGGCTAAGGCTTGCTAGAGAGTAGAGACAGGTTTAGAACTGGAAGCCATGTTAATGCCTCTCGACATTCCATTCTGGCTCTAATTCCGAGAGATTCAGTTAGCGTGGGTTTAGAATTCAGACGCTTAGGATGTCAGCATTACCCAGGTGGGGCTACAGTAACATGGCTGCTGTGGAATTTTGGAAATTATGTTTTAGGCTTTTTAAATGAAACTGTAATCTGCCCTGCCATAGGCTGTGTCCATGCAGGCTAATGCCAATGATGTGCTAACTCATATGTATTGATGATAATGTATTGGCATTGTTTAGGCATTTAACACTGTTTTACCAAATGGTAGGCTTCAACCATATGTCGTATTGGTCTCTTTTGGTTCTGTCTAGCTTCAGGTGGGTCACGGTCAAGGCACAACAAAGTTTAGGAACCACTCATAGCTTAGAATAGGTCTCGGCTACTTTAACAGAATTTCCAAGACAGTTGAGGTGTGAAATGAATCTGACCTTGTAGAGAAAGGTACTCGGTAGGTCAAGCTGTTTCATAAGTTTTATTGGCCAGATCATTTCCCGTTTGGACATGGATGATTGGGTTTATCCCTTTCGCCAAGCAATTTCCTTGTAATGTGTTATATCAATGTTGCTACATTAATCACTCATAACGTCCCTCGGGTCCCATCAAATCACATTGCTTCCGCCGACCAACCCAGGCTGGCAGGCGCTGGTCATTGGTGGCAGGCTGTTGCAGAAATGTCTGTAAATTGATTTAAATGACTGAGGTTCAGTGCTGCTCCTTTTCCTCACTCAGTGATGGTCTTGGGTGGAGAAGGCAGTTGGTGTGAATGGGCGGACATTATGGAGATGAATGTGCAGGTGTACCTGACCGCTAGACCCCATTTAATGGATTCTAGACATTAGCTCCACTCCACTCCCATCCACAAAGATTGTTTAGCTGGGCAGGTATTTGTTGCGTTGCAAATAGCCCCTTATTCCCGATATAGTATTCCATATGGGACGCAAAATTTTACTTTTCTATTTAACCTTAATGATGCCAGGAACCATTGAGAACAAATGCTATTACTATTCATTAAAGACCTGGTAAAGGAAAAGGAGGGAACGGTTTAGGATTCAGTGAAAGAGTACCTTCCTTCATCTGACTTTTAGTGAATCTCATTATACTTTAATGTGCGCCCTCTCCTTGACTCCTTTCTTTCATTTACACTGATCTTAATGAAATAACTGGACAGCTACAGCATGCATCCTGCTAGGCTTACTTTCTATCATTTCCACCTAAAATAGCCTTATAAGACCAGTGCCTATTGGATGGCGGCCTGCCCTCTTTACACTATTGAGATATAGCCCTGCTACCTTCCCTAAAGAGATGGCAGGTCAGTGAGAGTTCAATAGGACTTCTCCCGGGCCATCACTACTACCAGTGCTTTCATTACATTCAAAATGACTTTATTACAGGCTAAATTATTGGACATTTATGGGTTCCGACTCCAATGCACATTTTACTCAATGATTATGATGATGAATCATAAAATAAAATGAGAGTAGATCATTATTTGACCAATGGGAGAAAAAAAAATCTATCAAGATGACAAATTATTATCAGTGTTGACGAACTCTCTTTTTATTAGATTCCAAATGTCTGATGCAGTGAAGATTTCATCTGTTCAGCGGGAAGGAGGAGGTGGGAGGGAAGGAGGGAGGGAGTGGGAGAGCTGTACAGAATTGTGATGGAATGGAAACGATGATAGAGATAGCCTAACCCAACTAACTTAAACTTTGACTCAGACATAATAGAACTGTATGTTTCCCAAGGGAACTTCATAAAATTGTGATGTAGGGACGTTTTTCCCCCTGGTCTGGTCTTGGAAGTGTCAGGGGAGTCAGTCTACCAGGTACATTTACAATACCCTGAACCATTCTGACATTTGATTTGACAACAGGAAAAATATGAAATACTGCAAAATGGGATGGATTGAATTGAGCCTTTGCCAGCTATTCATGTTCATGAGTGGCTAATTACATTTTCAGAAAAGTCAGGTGCTAAATGAATAAATTCTTCCGAGTGTTCAGTATAAGCTGAGGGATTGTCAGTAGAAAGATTTTAACACAGTTGACATTTTTCAGACTAAACGTTTTAGACTTTTAGACAAAGGTTTAATGTCTCAATGAGCTCAAACAGACATAATATTTTTATTGACTGCAGAGTTAATGCCAGTTAAGAGTTGACAAGCTCTGTAAAAGGCTGTCTGCTTATAAATTATGGGTTGAACACTTTCCCTAAAATCAAAAAAAATCCTTCCCGAGAAAATTGCATGCATCCCGGGCATCCTGGGTATTCCTGTTCAAATTGGAAAGGCTTTTTAAAAGCATACGTGTGACAGGAGCGGCTATAAAGACACGTGGTGTCACGTCCTGACCTTAGAGATCCTTTAAATTCTCTATTTGGTAGGTCAGCGTGTGACTAGGGTGGGAAATCTGTTTATATTTCTTTGTTGGCCGAGTATGGTTCCCAATCAGAGGCAGCTGTCTATTGTTGTCTCTGATTGGGGATCACACTTAAGCAGCCCGTTTCCCACCTTCTGTTGTGGGATCTTGTCTTTGTTTGTTGTATGTTTTGCACTACGAAGCTTTACGTTCGTTGTGTTGTTTATTGTTTTTTTGGTGGAACATTAATAAAGAAAATGTACGCCTATGTATTGAGTTTCCTCCTCTTCTTCCGAAGAGGAGAGGCGAAACGGATCAGAGGACCAATACGCGGCGTGGTAATTTTCCATGGTACTTTTTAATGCTTTAAGGTACACATGAACAAACTAACAAAACAAGAAAACGTGAAAACTCAAATTACAGTCCTATCTGGTGCACACACGGAGACAGGAAACAATCACCCACAAACACACAGTGAAACCCAGGCCACCTAAGTATGATTCTCAATCAGAGACAACTAATGACACCTGCCTCTGATTGAGAACCATACTAGGCCAAAACATAGAAATTCCCAAAACCTAGACAAACAAACATAGACTACCCACCCAACTCACGCCCTGACCATACTAACTAAACACAAAACACAGAAAATAAAGGTCAGAACGTGACAGTACCCCCCCCCAAAGGTGCGGACTCCGGCCGCAAAACCTTGACCTATAGGGGAGGGTCTGGGTGGGCATCTGTCCGCGGTGGCGGTTCTGGCGCGGGACGCGGACCCCACTTCACCATTGTCTTTGTCCGCCTCCGTGGCTTTCTCACCATGGCAACCCCTCTCAATGACCCCACTGGACAGAGGGGCAGCTCGGGACAGAGGGGCAGAAGCTCTGGACAGAGGGACAGGGGCTCTGGACAGAGGGACAGGGGCTCTGGACAAAGGGACAGGGGCTCTGGACAAAGGGACAGGGGCTCTGGCGCCTCTGGGCTGAGGGCTCTGGCGCCTCTGGGCTGAGGGGCTCTGGCGCCTCTGGGCTGAGGGGCTCTGGCGCCTCTGGGCTGAGGGGCTCCGGCAGCGGCGCCGGACAGGCGGGAGGCTCCGGCAGTGGCGCCGGACAGGAGGGACGCTCCGGCAGCGGCGCCAGACAGGCGGGACGCTCCGGCAGCGGCGCCAGACAGGCGGGACGCTCCAGCAGCGGCGCCGGACAGGCGGGACGCTCCGGCAGCAGCGCCGGACAGGCGGGAGGCTCCGGACAGGCGGGAGGCTCCGGCAGCGGCGCGGTACAGGCGGGAGGCTCCGGACAGGCGGGAGGCTCCGGACAGGCGGGAGGCTCCGGCAGCGGCGCCGGACAGGCGGGGAGGCTCCGGCAGCGGCGCCGGACAGGCGGGAGGCTCCGGCAGCGGCGCCGGACAGGCGGGAGCACCTGCAGAGAGGAGACAGAGAGACAGCCTGGTGCGTGGAGCTGCTACAGGAGGCAGCGGCGCCGGACAGGCGGGACGCTCCAGCAGCGGCGCCGGACAGGCGGGAGGCTCCGGCAGCGGCGCCGGACAGGCGGGAGGCTCCGGCAGTGGCGCCGGACAGGCGGGAGGCTCCGGCAGCGGCGCCGGACAGGCGGGAGGCTCCGGACAGGCGGGAGGCTCCGGCAGCGGCGCCGGACAGGCGGGAGGCTCCGGCAGCGGCGCCGGACAGGCGGGAGGCTCCGGCAGCGGCGCCGGACAGGCGGAACGCTCCGGCAGCGGCGCCGGACAGGCGGGAGCACCTGCAGGGAGGAGACTGAGAGACAGCCTGGTGCGTGGGGCTGCCACAGGAACTACCAGGCTGGGGAGACTTTCAGGAGGCTTGGTGTTAGGAGGAGCCTGAAAGACCGGGCTGTGGGGGAGCACTGGAGCTCTGGTGCGCAACCTTGGCACCACTTCCCCAGGCTGGACAACTACTCGAGCCCGGACCCTCAAGAGTGCAGGCACAGGTTGAACCGGGCTGTGGGTAAGCACGGGAGATCTAGTGCTTACTACACGCACCTCTCCCCTAGGCTCCACTCCCACAGTTGCCCGGTACGAGGCGGAGCGCAGGCAGAGGACGCACTGCACCCTCCCAGCGCCCCGGAGACACAGCACGCAGAGCCGGCGCAGGATAACCTGGACCAAGACTGCGTACCGGCGACCAGACCCGCTGAGCAGGCACCATACGCCCTGGCTCAATGCCCACACTCGCATGGCACTCTCGGGGCTGCCCTATAGCGCACCGGGCTATGGACACGCACTGGCGACACCGTGCGCTCAACCGCATAACACGGTGCCTGACCAGTAATGCGCTGCTCATAATAAGCACGAGGAGTGAGCTCAGGTCTGCTACCTGGCTTAGTACCACACCTCGTGTGCCCCCCCCCAAAAAAAATTTGGGGCTGCCTCTCGTACCTGTCGCACTGCCGTGCTGGCTCCTCATATTGCCGCCGATCAGCTTTCGCTGCCTCCAGCTCTGCTTTGGGGCTGCGATTTTTCCCAGCCAACCTCTTTCTCCTGTAACCTTCCTTGCATTGCTCCATCGAATCCCAGGCGGGCTCCGGCACTCTCCCTGGGTCGACCGCCCACCTATCTATCTCCTCCCAAGTTGTGTAGTCCAGATTCAGCTCTGATGCTGGCCGCTGTTGTTGTTGCTGCTGCTGCTGTCGTCGCTGTCCTTTACCACGCCGCTTGGTCCGATGTTGGTGGGTGATTCTGTAATGAGTTTCCTCCTCTTCTTCCGAAGAGGAGAGGCGAAACGGATCAGAGGACCAATACGCGGCGTGGTAATTTTCCATGGTACTTTTTAATGCTTTAAGGTACACATGAACAAACTAAGAAAACAAGAAAACGTGAAAACTCAAATTACAGTCCTATCTGGTGCACACACGGAGACAGGAAACAATCACCCACAAACACACAGTGAAACCCAGGCCACCTAAGTATGATTCTCAATCAGAGACAACTAATGACACCTGCCTCTGATTGAGAACCATACTAGGCCGAAACATAGAAATTCCCAAAACCTAGACAAACAAACATAGACTACCCACCCAACTCACGCCCTGACCATACTAACTAAACACAAAACACAGAAAATAAAGGTCAGAACGTGACAGCCTACCACTCTGCACCTTGGTCAGGTCATTCTACAAACGAGGAGCGTAACACGTGGTGCACAAATTGACGTACAGTACCAGTCATAAGTTTGGATACACTTACACATTCAAGGGTTTTTCTTAATTTTTACTATTTTCTACATTGGAGAATAATAGTGAAGACATCAAAACTATGAAATAACACATATGGAATCATGTAGTAACCAAAAAAAGTGTTAAACAATTTTAAGATCATAAATGTAACGTTAGCCAGTTAATGTTAGCTAGCTAGTAACAGTACACTTTAACTTGAAATGAAACCACTCTGTCAAAATTTGAAATGTAAAATTTCTGAAAATGTAGCTAGCTAGACTATCTTACCAGTATACATTATGGATGGACGCTTCTCCTGTCGGATGCCACGTGGCCCTTTTTGGGTATAGAGCACGGCATCCCCCTCCCTCTCCCTCCTACACCCAGGTTCTGTTATCTCAGGTTGTAAATTCCTGGAGGAGACTGGCCATGCAGTATGTAGAGAGAGAGACTTTCACAGCAGAACAAAGGATTTCTTCTACATCACAGAACTTGAGAACTGTCACGGTTTTCATATGGTGAAGAAGAGTCGGACCAAACTGCAGCGTGTCGATTGTGATCCATGTTTATTTAGACAAACGTAAACACGACTAAACACGAACACTACAAAAACAATAAACGAAACGAAAACCGAAAACAGCCTACACTTGTGTCAACTCACATCAAACAAGGCCATCAAGACACTCAGGACAATCACCCACAATACAACCAAAGAATATGGCTGCCTAAATATGGTTCCCAATCAGAGACAACGATAAACACCTGCCTCTGATTGAGAACCACTTCAGACAGCCATAGACTTTCCTAGAACACCCCACTAAGCTACAACCCCACTAAGCTACACACCACATACAAAAACCCATGTCACACCCTGGCCTGACCAAATACATGAAGAAAAACACAAAATACTTCGACCAGGGCGTGACAAGAACTGAACAAGAGAAGCCAGGTACGACCCGGTCCGTTTTGTTTCATGTTTGTGACCTCATGAAAGACAATACAGCCACATTACCATAACTCTGTTTATACTGAAAGATAATGTAGTAACTCATTTATACTCCATTATTAGGTTTGCGTCTAATTATTGTATAAAATGAATGAGTAAAGATGAAACTGTTTGTGAAATGATGTAATGATGTTCATGTGAGAGAATTGTATTCCATTTACAGTTTAAGTCATTGGCCTTCCCCCATGAGCACAGCCATGATCTGGCTCATGGGACGGCCCTTTTCTACTGTTACAAATAAAAAAACACATGAAGAAATCCTCTTCAGACCATGCGTACCTCGGTCACCAAGGGTGCGAAAGTTTGAGTAGAGACCACACAAACCTCAGTATAAGCTAATGTTGAAATGGTTGTTGAATTCCTAACCGTACCACGTGGAGCATTGGCTACACGTAAGGAAATAGTTAAACTCGGAAGATTCCAACAGAGATCACGACGACACACTGAGCGTAAATATATATTGATTGCAATTATTCCCGAATGAGTGAGCGTTCATGTGCAAAGGATTAGCATTTAAATTAACATAATTATCAACTGTGTAGTGACTCTTTTGTCTTTCCCGCCCTTCTCAGTCCACACCCACTTCCCTTTGTCCACCAAGCCGTCATATCGGCTTAGCCCGCTAGGGAACCTCCCCTATCATTTCCTTGTAAACATATCTACTGTTTGTTTGTTTATGCATTTCTGTGATTATTTATTTAGTAAATAAATTATTTAGACAATTGATGTATGGATGATTCATAGTAAAGGCTGTGATTGTGTAGATAACCAACAATTTACGACGTTTGGAATGAGACTAACATGAGGTAAAGAATAATTCATTAATTACAAGACCAATTAATCAGACATTAAAATATCTGAAGAGTTATATTAGGAAAATTATAACTTTGTAATCTGAAGATTTTCCTTTGTGCCCTGACTTCCTAGTTAATTACATTTACATGATTAGTTTAATCACGTAATAATAAGTACAGAGAATTGATTTGATAAAATAACAGTCTTCAATTCAATGATGCCAAAGACAAGACACATGGTAGCCCGTAGTTTGAAGATGTAATCCGGAGACAGGTGTTTTTCTACATCTACTTAGCTATCATACTTGAATTCCCCTTCCCCCTTGACAGGATTTAGCATGGGTCCTTAGATCCTCAAAAAGTTATCCAGCTCCACCACTGAGAGCATCTTGACTGGCTGCATAATTGCTTGGTATAGCAACTGCTTGGCATCTGACCTCAAGAAACTACAGATGGTAGCGCGTACGGCCCAGTACATCACTGGAGCCGAGCTCGCTGCCATCCAGGACCTCTATACCAGGCGGTGTCAGAAGAAGGCCCTAAAAAGGCCCTAAAATCAAAGTCTCCAGTCACCCAAGTCATAGACTGTTCTCATTGCTACCGCACAGCAAGCAGTACCGATGCAGTCTGGAACCAACAGGACCCTGAACAGCTTCTACCCCCAAGCCATAGGACTACTAAATAGTTAACCAAATAGCTAGTCATACTATCTGCATTGACACTTTTGCACTTTTGTCTTTTGACTCATCATATACGCTGCTGCTACTGTTTATTGTCTATCCTGTTGCCTAATCACTTTACCCATACCTATAGTGGGGCAAAAAAGTATTTAGTCAGCCACCAATTGTGCAAGTTCTCCCACTTAAAAGATGAGAGGCCTGTAATTTTCATGATAGGTACACTTCAACTATGGCAGACAAAATGAGAAAATCACATTGTAGGATTTTTAATTTAATTATTTGCAAATTATGGTGGAAAATAAGTATTTGGTCACCTACAAACAAGCAAGATTTTTGGCTCTCACAGACCTGTAACTTCTTCTTTAAGAGGCTCCTCTGTCCTCCACTCGTTACCTGTATTAATGGCACCTGTTTGAACTTGTTATCAGTATAAAAGACACCTGCCCACAACCTCAAACAGTCACACTCCAAACTCCACTATGGCCAAGACCAAAGAGCTGTCAAAGGACACCAGAAACAAAATTGTAGACCTGCACCAGGCTGGGATGACTGAATCTGCAATAGGTAAGCAGCTTGGTTTGAAGAAATCAACTGTGGGAGCAATTATTAGGAAATGGAAGACATACAAGACCACTGATAATGAACCCCCGTGTGGTTCTGGGATTTTTTGCTCACCATTCTTGTTATCATTACACATCGTTACTCATTTATTCCTTGTGTTATTATTTTTCAAAACTTTTCTCTCTGCTTTGTTTGGAAGGGCACATAAGTAAGCATTTCACTATTAGTCTACACCTGTTGTTATACAAAGTATGTGACAAATAAAATGATTTGATTTATTTCACTGTTTTGCAATCAATTGTCCCATTAACAATCACCCATATTAGCAAACTTATTTAATTTCAAACTTCACATCTCTCTAGCGTAGGCTATGTAATGAATGATATCAGCAAAATGCTGCGATAAGTGGTCGATATGGTCGTTGTCGATAACTTTCAGTGTATCATCCGAGCTCTAGTCACCGGTGAAGTCACTGCCATATCCGCTCGTTTCCTAAGCTAAACATGGGCACAATTCCCACCTGCATTTTAAGCCCCGCCTACCCAAAGTTGTAATTTGTTGGGAGAGCTGTCAGTCTGAAGAGGACCCTCCCTGGGATGTTTTTCCCCCATCTGAAATGTCTAAGAGAATCTGACATCTTCCCAGACAGTGCTCTTGCTATTAGGTCTGGGTTTCCGAAACTAACTTTACCACAGAATGCAAAAGGGTTCTGTGTTGCCCTATAAGCCAGTCATAGGCCGTACTACATTACATGCATGCACGCACAAACGTCCTCACACACACACAGTGAAGGCACTTAGTCATATCGAATAAAAGGCAGAGTGGGAGGGATTTTATTATTGTATTGTACTTAACCTCAACAACCTCCTCCCATCCATCACGCCATCCCTCTTTCCTCCCCCTTCTATCTATCCATCCCTTTTGATCTGAACCCCCTTGCGGCTAAATGGAAACTGTTGTGCTTTGATGCATCTACTAGAGGTTGCAATAAAACATAAATGTTATTTACTCTAGGTGGAAAGCTCCATTGTTTTGGGAGAGAGAGTGGGAGCTGCTGTGAAACAGATACACATGCACACATGCACACACTTTCTCTACAGAGTGCTCATGCCTCACTGTCGTTCCATTCATTTCGAGGCCCAGGCTGACCCTCCCTACGCTGATGAGTGGATCACTTAATGAAAGGATTGATAACAACAATGAGTAATCAACTTTATTTGTTTGGCCCTTTCATACACCATTAACATTCGAAGTGCTTCACATAATTGGAATGAATGTGTCTGTAGGTTGAGATTGTTTTTGTTTTGTTGTGTTTAGTGTTTTGTCTTTCTTTCTCTTAGTCTGTAGCACTGAGAGTTCTTGTGTTGTGAGTAGCTAGCAGGATTAATGTAGGTAGTGTTAATTATGTTAGAGGGGCGACATGGGAGTAGTGAACAGAGGCTTGGAGAGATAATGAGGATATCAGTTGTTAGTCCTAAGATTTTATTGCCAGAGACCTCACGACACGATACTATCACGATACGTAGGTGCTGATACGAGATCTACTGCGATTCTACATGTATTGTGATTCAATACTGTGATTTTATTGCGTTTCGATGTTCCAAACATATTGTTCACCATATGTGTGCTGCAGAGGGATAAGAGAGAGCCATGCGAAAACAAGTTTTGATCAGTCATGGATATAACAGTGCTTAAAACAAATTGGCTCCCTATTTGAAAAGAAGTTGGAGAACAAGCTATGAGTTTTGGTGCAGGTACAGCCAACGAGTGCAAAAATTATATTACGATATTGTCAAAACGATACAATACGATATCGTCAAAAGTAATATCCCAGTATGTAACTGGATCTATTTTTTTCACCCATCATTAGTCTTTAGAATGTTTTATTAGCTTTGTCTCTGTCTGCTGGCTTACAGAGGCTCAATTAGTCATGGAATTCACTTTTATCTCTCTACAGAAACTACTGGTCACGCTCTCTCTCGCCCTCTCTCTCTCTCTCTCACACATACACACACACACACACACACACTCAATACATCTCTTTCGACAACGTCAAATATGCAGATATTATGTATAAAGAAAGATGAAGCGAGATGATTAGAGAAGAAGAGAGAAAGAGGCTGGTGTAAAGGTTGCTGAGCGATGACTGTGTTTTGAGGTGTGTTTTGATGCGTGTTTTGACATATGTGTGAGTGTTTGAAACAGACGCTGTCAGACATAGTCAGTCAGGCACAGAACAACTAGCTTCACGCCTGCATCGGCATCCAGTCTGTCTACCCTCTGGTCTCAGTGAAGTTTCTGCAGGGAAAAGTACTAAAACTAAAAGTGTAGAAACTACTAAACTTAGTTGACTGTAAGTGGCTCTGGATAAAAGCATTTGCTAAATTACTAAAAGGTCATGACTAAAATGTAGTAGGCATAAATACTGCTGGCTGATTAGCTGATGTGTTGAGCTAATCCTTGCATTGAGCTAATCCTGAGTCATTGTTTGTGTGAGTTTATGCAAGGATTGTGTTAATTGTTGCAAAACATTTTGACTGATTTCCAGGATATGTTTGTCTGATACTCCTTGGGTGTTTGTGTGCATGCCCATGCATTTGATGTCTGTGTGTGTGTGCTAATATTTGCGAAAGACTGGTTATTGGGACAGAATCCCGGTTGTGCTGCAGGTGTGTGTGTTAATGGTTATGATGGATTGGTTATTGGAACTGATTCCCAGCGAGTGTTCCTTACTGATAAAGCCCTGAGGGCTTCCTCGCTCTGCCAGCAGCCAGCAAATAGCCTGGGCTGCCTGCATGCTACAGTACAGCTCCCACAAAGTCATGCCTCCCAGCAGTGCCAAGCACTGGCAAGAAGCCCCACACAACCACACAATCACAGTTAACAGAACCACGCAAACTCCCATTCATATTCATAGACATTATTTACTCTAGGACTCAAGCTATGTTTTAATCAACTATTTGTGATGCGGAGGCGGATGGCAATATTTGGTGTTTGATTTGCTACACTTGATTAATTGATGCCTGTCAATTCTATGCAAATGCTGTTGTCCTGCCATGACTATGTGGCTTCGAGCTGTGAAAAATAGGATTTTAGGGTCTGTGTCCGTTCTTATCATTCTAATTCTACAGCTGCAACTAGAGAAAAATGAGCATTCTTTTTGTCATTACGTTACTGCTGTGTGTGTGTGTGTGTTTGTGTTTGCACGCCCAGACAGCTGTTCTCTCTGCTTCATAGGTGCTGGGTTGATTGCTGTGCCAGATAGTAGACTGCTGTATTTTTTTTGTTTGTTATTGTTTAGGCAGAGTGCACCTCTACTGGTGCCAATGATGTAAAACTAAAATTGCTTTGAGCCAGCCTAAAACGTAACATATGTTGCAAGTGTTAAACTATTCCTGTCAGATCTTCAACCCGTCTTTCAGCTCTTTGTTAGGGTTGTTGAAGAGCCGAGGCAGAATTGATGCTGTTTACTCATTCACCTGCTGTTCCCCTTTCCATTTCTTTCTCTTTACCTCTGCCTCTAGGACAAAGCACAGAGAGTGAGGGTATCTTTGTATCGAGGTGTGTGTGTGTGTGTGTGTGTGTGTGTGTGTGTGTGTGTGTGTGTGTGTGTGTTTGTGCAGAGGGCAGCTTTGTACATAGGGCAGTGGGCTAGCTAAATATTAATGATGGACATAAATAATTGAGGATCCAAACCAGTTGAAGACTGTGAGACCTTGCGGAGGATACTAGAGGGAGTATTGGTGGGGGTGGGTGGGTGTAAGGGAGAGAGGATGTCGAATAAGAAAGTGGGTGGATGAGTGTAGCAGAGAGATGATGAGATGATAAGGTGCTGTGGATAAGAATGTCTGCTAAGTGACTTCAAACATGAGACAGGAGCAAGAGGGGCAACACACATTGTACTAGAGAGGTGGTGGTTGCGTTCATCATCCTCTGGGTTTTGTACGCTAGTTTAAAATTAAGTATTTTGTTCCTCATGTTAATACTCTGTGGCAAAGCATCCACTTTCTGACAATCAGGCGTTGAGGAGTTGAAGAGAGAGCCACTGTGACTGAGTGTGGTGTCGAGGGGAAAGTGAGACTCATGTAATATTGAGGAGCTTGTCAGATGTACATAGCCTGCTAGCTCCTTTAGTCTCCTCTTTTAAATAGTAAACGACTGTGCGTGTGTCTTCTGTGTTCTTTTTAAACCGTGAGTGACTCTACTGTGGGAATTGTCTGCCAGGGACTGTGTAGATGTGTGTATTTCACCTTTATTTAACCAGGTAGGCCAGTTGAGAACAAGTTCTCATTTACAACTGCGACCTGGCAAAGATAAAGCAAAGCAGTGTGACAAAAAATACAGAGTTACACAAACAAACGTACAGTCAAAAACACAAAAGAAAATAAATAGAAAAAATAAATAAATAATAGTAATCTATGTGCAATGTGTGCAAATGTAGAAGAGTAGGGAGGTAGGCAATAAATAGGCCCTAGAGGTAGGAAATAATAAAATAGGCCCTAGAGGCAAAAATAATTACAATTTAGCAAGTGCAAGTGGAGATACTGGGGTGCAAAAGGGTAAGTAATAATATGGGGATGAGTGTGTAGTTGGGTGTGCTATTTACAGATTGGCTGTGCACAGGTACAGTGATCTGTAAGCTGCTCTGACAGCGGATGCTTAAAGTTAGAGAGAGAGATAAGAATGCAGCTTCAGAGATTTTTGCCATTCGTTCCAGTCATTGGCAGCAGAGAACTGCAAGGAAAGGCGGCCAAAGGAAGTGTTGGCTTTGGGGGTGACCAGTGCAATATACCTGCTGGAGCGGGTGCTATGGGTGGGTGTTGCTATGGTGACCAGTGAGATGAGATAAGCCGGGGCTTTACCAAGCAAAGACTTATAGATGACCTGGAGCCAGTGGGCCAATGGGTTATAAATGACCTGGAGCCACTAGAGCCAGTGGCTACGTCCTGGCATCTCTACCACACTGACTGATTGGAAGCTGTGAAGAGAAACTATTCTGACAGACTATCTCACCTCAACTCTTTCCCTTCTTTCCATTCTTTATCTCTCTCCCTACTTTGTCTCTCCCTCACTCACCCCCTCTCTTTCTGTGGATAGATGGACATGACCTTTTTCAATGCTAACTGTATCTGTTCACCTCACCCACAGAGAGATCCAACTAGCTGACTGATTACATCAATTAACACACCATTCAACATTACTTCATCATTACCTCAGAATTAGGCTACTCCACAATAGGACCTCATCTTCTTCTCTGGTTACAGAACAAGAGAGGAATAGGAGAGAGATCATTGGGGGAGAAAGAGAGATTCAGAAAGGTAGAGAGACTTGAATACAGAGAAACCCTGACGAAAGTCTTTTGACCGAAACATTGGTCTTGTAAAGATCATTGTGGAGCACAACAACTAACCTATTTTTGAGTCATTTTATCTAAAGCAACTGGGGCAATGTTTAGACCTACGGGAGGCAAACGTGTAAAACACAAAAGCGATCATGCCCACCTATCCCATTGTGCTTCATTTTATGTGTGTGTATGGGTGTACGTACACGTGTGTTTGAATGTGTCTTGTATCACCCATAAGAGTCGTTATCATTTAGGCTCAGGGTCAATGCTATTGGTCAATACTGCCCTGGAGGCATGATCATGGCTGCCAAGGAGGTACATAGACCCAATGTACATCCATATTGATCTCCAAGTGGTCATTGATTCTTCCTACACTTCTACATTATTAGGCATGATGTTTTATTTTTTAAACAATTACAGTCCAATACAGCACCCATCAGGACAAGGACAACCAGTCAAGGACTTTCCCTGTGAGCATTCCCCTCTGACTATTATAAAAGGCATGATGCATCATACTGTGAGATTCAGAAGTATTTACCCCCCCCCTTAGATTAAAAGAAGTGGGATTGAAATGGATTTAGTTGGGATTTTGTTTGTCCTTGATCTACACAAAATACTCCATAATGTCAAAGTGAAATCAATTCTACAAATGTTAACACATTAATAAAAATTGTATAAGTAAAATATAGTTGTTGCAGAAGTATTCATCCTTTTGTTAAGACAAGCCTAAAGTACTTCAAGAGTAACATTTGGCTTAACAAATCCCATAATAAGTTACATGGACTAAATAATAGGGGTTGACATGATTTTTAAATGACTACCCTTTCCTCTGTCCCCATACATATGTAAAGTCCCTCAAGCAACTATAGCATTTTCAAGCACAGATTCAGCTACAAACACTAGGGAGCTTTTCGAAAGCCTCGTAAAGAAGTGCAATGATTGGTAGATCGGTAACAATAACAAATCAGACATTCAATATCTCTTTAAGCATGGTCAAGTCAATAATTATGCTGTGGATGATGTATTAAACCACCCAGAAACAACAAAGATGCAGTCGTCCTTCTAAACTGAGCTCCATGACAGGAAGGAAAATGCTCAGGGATGTCAACGTGAGGCCATTGGAGATATCAAAACAGCTACAGAGTTCAATGGCTGTGAAGGGAGAAAACTGAGGATAGATCAAAATGACCTAGAGTAAATGACAGAGTAAAAAGATAAATAAGAATATACAGAATATTCTAAAATACTGTATGCATCCTGTATGCCATTGGTTTCCAGTCCTTGAGTACACCGTTTTGTTGTAGCCCCAGACGAGCACACTTGATTTAACTTATCAATAATCATCAAGCCCTCAATGAGTTGAATCAGGTATTTTTGATTCTGGAAACGTCCAATTTTTTTTAAATGGAATATCTACATGGCGTACAGAGGCCCATTATCCGCAAACATCACCCCCGTGTTCCAATGGCATGTTGTGTTAGCTAATCCAAGTTTATCATTTTACAAGGTTAATTGATTTTGCAATTATGTTAGCACAGCTGAAAACTGTTGTCTGATTAAAGAAGCAATAAAACTGGCCTTTAGGCTAGTTGAGTATCTGGAGCATTAGCATTCGTAGGTTCGATTACAGGCTCAAAATCTCCAGAAACAAATTACTTTCTTCTGAAACTCATCAGTCTATTCTTGTTCTGAGAAATGAAGGTTATTCCATGTGAGAAATTGCCATGAAACTGAAGATATCGTACAACACTGTGTACTACTCCCTTCACAGAACAGGGCAAACTGGCGCTAACCAGAATAGGAAGAGGAGTGGGATGCCCCGGTGCACAACTGAGCAAGAGGACAAGTATATTAGTGTCTAGTTTGAGAAACAGATGCCTCACATGTCCTCAATTGGCAGCTTCATTAAATAGTACCCGCAAAACACAAGTCTCAACGTCAACAGTGAAGAGGCGATACCGAGATACTGGCCTTCTAGGCAGAGTTCCTCTGTCCAGTGTCTGTGTTCTTTCCCCCATCTTAGAGAGAGAGAGAGAGAGTCATATCTCGCCGTCTGTTCCTTTCTGTCTGGCAGGCCGCCTGGTACCATCTGGCCAAACAGCCGACTGGACCTGTCTGATCGGCCTACTGGACCCATTTGGCCGGCCGACTGGACTTATCTGACCTGGCCAGGAGAGAAGATGAGAAAGAGAAGAGCAGAGGATATGGAGAAGAGGAGAGAGAGAGAGAGAGAGAGTAAAGGATGGAGAGAGGAGAGAGAGGAGAGAGGAGAGGAGTCATATTGTGCCTTCTGTCACTCTCTGGCTGGCCAGCCGGCCGACTGGACCTCTCTGACTAAGCCAGCTGGTCCTATCTAGCCGGCCTACTAGTCCCATCTGGCCGGTCTACCGGTCCCATCTGGCCAGCCTACCGGTTACATCTGGCAGGCTGACAGGTCCCATCTGGCTGGCTGACAGGTCCTATCTGGGTGGCCTACCGGTCCCATCTTGCCGGCCGACTAGACCCATATGGCAGGTCGACTGGTACCATCTGGCCGGCCAACTGAACTTTTCTGGCAGGCTGACTGTTACTATATAGTTGGCCGGCCTACTGGTCCTGTCTGGCGGGTCAACTTGTACTATCTGGACCCCGGCCGGCCAGTTCCATCTGGCCGACTGGCCAGCTGTTCCAATGTGGCAGGCCGACTGGTCCTACCTGGCAGGCCTACCGGTCTCATCTGGCAGGCCTACCGGTCTCATCTGGCAGGCCTACCGGTCTCATCTGGCAGACCTACCGGTCCCATCTGACTGGCCGACTGGTCCTTTCAAACCGGTTGACTGTTCCAGTCGACTGGTCCTATCTGTCCGGCTGGCCAACTGGTCCAATCTGGCTTGCTGATTGGTCCAATCTGGCCAGTCAACTGGACCTACATGTATCTGACTGGCCGACTAGACCAATCTGGCAGGCCGACTGGACCTATCTGACCGGCCAACTGGTCCTATGTTCGACCGGGCTTTGGCTGGATTACTCAAGGACATTCAGAGACTTGTCCCTCACACACTCCTGCATTGTATTGGCTTTGTGCTTAGGGTCATTGTCCTATTGGAAGGTGAACCTTCACCCCAGTCTGAGGTCCTGAGTGCTCTGGAGCAGGTTTTCATCAAGGATCTCCCTGTACTTTGCTCTGTTCATCCTGACTAGTCTCCTAGTCCATGCCACTGAGAAACATCCCTTCAGCATGATGCTGTCACCACCATGCTTCACCATAGGGATGGTGCCAGGTTTCCTCGAGACCATTCAGGCCATTCAGAGTTCAATCTTGGTTTCATCAAACCAGAGAATATTATTCTCATGGTCTGAGAGTCCTTTAGGGGCCTTTTGGCAAACTCCAAGTGGGCTGTCATGTCGCTTACTGAGGATTGGCTTCCGTCTGGCCACTCTACCATAAAGGCCTGATTGGTGGAGTGCCGCAGAGATGGTTGTGACAATCGGATTCTTGGTCACCTCCCTGACCAAGGCCCTTCTCCCCCAGATTGCGTAGTTTGGGTGTGCAGCCAGCTCTAGGAAGAACGTATTCTATTTAAGAAGGATGGAGGCCACTGTGTTCTTAGGGACCTTCAATGCTGCAGACATTGGTGCCCTTCCCCACATCTGTGCCTCGACACAATCCTGTCTCAGAGCTCTACGGATCAATTACTTCGACCTCATGGCTTGGTTTTTGCTCTGACACGCACTGTCAACTGTGGGACCTTATATAGACAGGTGCATGCCTTTCCCAGTCATGTCTTATCAATTTACCACATGTGAACGCCAATCAAGTTGATTGATTTATCAATCGTTCATTTACATAGGTCAGGGTCAAGCTGGGCTGGGCCCAGAGTGGAAGAGTGGAAAAGGTTACTGGTTATGATTACATCACTGGTGAAAAGTCAGTGATAAAAAGATACTCAGTTGACTTACATTCCACTGGACATAAACTGGTTGAATCAACATTGTTTCCATGTCATTTCAACCAAGAAAATCGATGTGATGGTATTGAATAAATGTGGAAACCTGATTGGATTTGCAAAAAGTCATCAACATAAGAGCATTTAGTCTTTTTTTCACTTTTAACTTAAATCAAATGACATAGTGACATTTTTTGTTGATTTGATGTTAGTTGACATCTCAACCAAATATAAATCAAAACAAGACGTCAGTCTGTGCCCAATGGGATGTTAGTCTGTCAGCCCTGGATGGCCAGAAAAAAACAGTCGGCCGGACGGTCAGAAAAGGATGAGGTGGCCGGCCAGATAGGACCAGTCGGATGGCCAGAAAGGACAGATAGTACCAGTCAGCCAGCCAGATAGGACCAGTCGGTCGGACGGGCAGAAAGAACCAGTCGGCTGGATGGGCAGAAAGGACAGATGAGGCCAGTCGGCCGGCCGACCAGTCCAATCTGTTTGGCCTATTGGTACTATCCGCCGCACGACTGGACCTATCCGTTTGGCAGACTGGACCTATCCGTTCGGCTGACTGGGCCTATCTGGCCGGCCGACTGGACCTAGCCAGTAAATATTCGTCCTACTTATCACACTACCAATGAAGGGATACATCAGTTTAACAATCAACCCTGACAAAGCCCTGGCACAATAGCAAAGAAGACATGCAGTACTGACAATTTAGAGCGAGTAAACCTGTAAAACCAACTCCACTCACAAACATTTGTATTTTTATTCCAGGGTGATTGCTCTATCACTTTGGCTGTTTTATACGTAGGTGTCACGCCCTGGTCGAAGTATTTTGTGTTTATCTTCATTTATTTGGTCAGGCCATGGTGTGACATGGGTTTTTGTATGTGGTGTGTATGTAGTGGGATTGTTTAGTGGGGCTTAGTGGGGTGTTCTAGGTAAGTCTATGGCTGTCTGAAGTGGTTCTCAATCAGAGGCAGGTGTTTATCGTTGTCTCTGATTGGGAGCCATATTTAGGCAGCCATATTATTTGGTTGTGTTGTGGGTGATTGTCCTTAGTGTCCTTATGCTGTGTTAGTTGACACAAGTATAGGCTGTTTTCGGTTTTCATTTCGTTTATTGTTTTGTAGTGTTTTTGTATTGATTCGTGTTATGTTTATTTGATTAAACATGGATCACAATCTACACGCTGCATTTTGGTCCGACTCTCCTTCACCATATGAAAACCGATACAGAATCACCCACCGTAATCGGACCAAGCAACGTGTCAACAGGCAGGAGCAGCCCAAAGAGGAGATACGCAATAAGGATTTCTGGACATGGGAGGAAATCCTCGACGGGAGAGGATCCTGGGCTAAACCAGGGGAGTGTAGCCGCCCAAAGGTGGAACAGGTGGAGGCAGCGAGGAGAGCAGAGTCAGCCGGAGAGAGGAGCCGGTGATATGAGGGAACACGATTGGCAAGGAAGCCTGAGAGTCAGCCCCAAAAATGTCTTGGGGGGCTCAGGGAGAAAGTGGCAGATTCAGGAGTCAGACCTGAGCCAACTCTCCCTGTTTATCGTGAGGAGCCAAGGAGGAGACCAGAGCCGGTGTTGGAGGTGAGCGAAGCAGAGACTGTGAAGGAGTTAATGGGGAAATTGGAGGAGAGAGAAATGAGGGAGTTGCTGTGTTGGTGCTTTTTGCATGGAATTCACCCGACGGAACGTGTCAGGGATATGATGGCACCTGGGTCAGCGCTCCATACGCGTCCTGAGGTGGGTGTTAGTCGGCTGGTGAAGTTGGTGCCAGCCTCACGCACCAGGCCTCTTGTGCACATCCCTAGTCTTGCACGTCCTGTGCCAACACTGCTCTCAAGATCTCCAGTACGCCTTCACGGTCTAGCCCGTCCTGTGCCACCTCCACACACCAGCCCTCCGGTAGCAGCTCCCCGCACCAGGCTTCCTGTGCGTGTCCTCGGCCCAGTACCACCAGTGCCAGCACCACGCATCAGGCCTACAGTGCGCCTCGCCTCTCCTGCGCTGCCGGAGCCTCCCGCCTGTTCAGCGCTATCAGAGTCTTCCTCCTCTACAGCACTGCTGGAGTCTCCTGTCAGCATGAAGCAGCCAGAGCTGTCAGTCTGCATGAAGCAGCCAGAGCTGTCAGTCTACAAGGAGCCGCCAGTCTGCAAGGAGCCGCCAGTCTGCAAGGAGCCGCCAGTCTGCAAGGAGCCGCCAGTCTGCAAGGAGCTGCCAGTCTGCAAGGTGCTGCCAGCCTGCATGCAGCAGCCAGAGCTGCCAGTCTGCAAGGAGCTGCCAGTCTGCAAGGTGCTGCCAGCCTGCATGAAGCAGCCAAAGCTGTCAGTCTGCATGAAGCAGCCAGAGCTGCCAGTCTGCATGAAGCAGCCAGAGATGCCAGTCTGCAAGGAGCTGCCAGTCTGCAAGGAGCTGCCAGTCTGCAAGATGCTGTCAGTCTGCAAGGAGCTGCCAGTCTGCAAGGTGCTGCCAGCCTGCATGGAGCAGCCAGAGCTGCCAGCCTGCATGGAGCAGCCAGAGCTGCCAGCCTGCATGGAGCAGCCAGAGCTGCCAGCCTGCATGGAGCAGCCAGAGCTGCCAGTCTGCATGGAGCAGTCAGAGCTGTCAGTCTGCATGGAGCAGTCAGAGCTGTCAGTCTGCATGAAGCAGCCAGAGCTGCCAGTCTACAAGGAGCTGCCAGTCTGCAAGGATCCGCCAGAAGTGCCAATCAGCCAGGATCTGCCAGTTGGTGTGACATGGGTTTTTGTATGTTTTTTTTTTCGGATTGTAGCTTAGTGGGGTGTTCTAGGTAAGTCTATGGCTGTCTGAAGTGGTTCTCAATCAGAGGCAGGTGTTTATCGTTGTCTCTGATTGGGAACCATATTTAGGCAGCCATATTCTTTGGTTGTGTTGTGGGTGATTGTCCTTAGTGTCCTGAGTGTCTTTATGTCCTTGTGCTGTGTTAGTTGACACAAGTATAGGCTGTTTTCGTTTCGTTTATTGTTTTGTAGTGTTTTTGTATTGATTCGTGTTACGTTTATTTGATTAAACATGGATCGCAATCTACACGCTGCATTTTGGTCCGACTCTCCTTCACCATATGAAAACCGTTACAGTAGGCCTATATCATTAGGATCGAGAATATAAGGGTAGTGTATATAGCTCATGTAAAAAATGTAATATACGTCTCGCTTAGAGAAGTGCTTCCATAAGCCAGTTATTGTGTTGGCTCTACCATTAACTTTTATCAGTTTAACCCAGTGTAAACTAGCCAGCCACACACTAATAGAGACAACAACCCTGTTGACAATACCCAATCCATTTTCCAGTGTGTATCAGAACAATAATATATCCTTCACATTATGAAGCTTGAGTTCATTTTTTTTAATATAAAAAGATAATGACACCAATTATTATAGGATCGTTATAGATCGTTAATTATTATCTTTAATTATTATAGAACCTAGGCAGGTTTTAAATTCTGTAATATTTTATCCTAGCCCTACATTAGATCTACTCACATTGACTTAGTTTTATCTTAAATTCTATTTGATCCGATTCACATCCGCCAAAAAGGGCCACACTATATAACAGCTTTTAAGTCATAATATCAAATCAAATTCATTAAAACACGTGTTTTTCTATTTTACTGCCTGTGCAGTCTTCAAATTAAATAAATAAACAAAGAAAAATAAAATAAGTCAGCCTTACCCAGCTTCGCCTTCGCATAAGTCCAAACATATTTTAAGTCCACATTGTCCACGGTTCCGTACTTCATCAGTGCAATATGTATCAGGTACTACTTCAGCAGGAGGTAGCTATCACTCACAACTATGTTGTCATCTTCGAGTCCTTGAACACTTGGTTGTTTACGTACAATTTATCGACCACTAAACAAACATTCTGCTTCTCTGCTCGGAGCCTTTTGAAGGTGGGGTACAGGGCACGTCGTCTCTACACTATTTTATGGGGAAATTGTTTGTTAATAGAGAATGGGGTGTTCTCCAGCTCCCTACCCTGTTGTAGCAAGGCAGTCTTAATTTTGTAGTGAGTTAGCCTAGCTACTATCAGAAGAGCCTTCCCTCCCCTCTGCCACCGAAATGGTGATCCCTTTGAAAATCACTTGTATCCACCTGTTCCTCCATCATCTTGAGATTACGTTTCATTAAAACCTGGACTTTTTCCTCCGTTGACTGACAGTTTGTTTTCATCCTCCTTTATTCCCATCATGACAATATTATTCTTCATACTTCTGCACTTTAGATCAAGTAATTCTGCTTTCATTGTTTTCAATATCTTATTTTCAACAGTTTTCAGGAGTTTTCAATATCTTATTTTCCGCTCGTATTTCTTCCATCATTTTATTACTGTAATTCATTCCTTTTTTTAAGGCCTCATCCTCCCCCAGTAGCCCAGGCAATAGAAACAGCTTTTTTAACTGCTCGCTCATGCTTGCGATGCTCTATCTTCTGGAGACAGTTATAAAAACCTCCCCCTCCAAAGTTACGTTTGGAATTTTAGAAGGCGGCTTCCCTTCAGTTTTGCTCGCAGAGCCCGAGGAGAGGTCTTGTTCGTTTCGATGTATCTGATTCTTTTTCGAGCATATCAATAAGTAGTTCAAGGTTCTCTCTGTTATCCAGGATGTTTCGCAGTTATCAGCTAATACTCAATTTTATGATTCATTAATGGGACAAGCTGTACCTACCATGCTGCCACTTGCCAAGTCATCAGCCCACTCCTGCCCTTCGGCGTGACGTTTCAATAACCATGTAAATCTCTCAAGGACAAGGTGACTTATAAATATATTTGCCTGTATTTACCAATGCAAAAATGAAATGCTAATTAGCTGCAAATGTGGCTATCATAAAAAACTATGAAAGCCATGATGATCTGGACGAAACTGCAGAATCGAAGCAAAGGTAAGAATCTCTGGATTAACTAAATTTATTTAAATGTAGTAATGAATAAATTAGCTACATTTCTTTAAATAGACAATTCTGTGCAAGTTTTAAATTGACAATACCTGTTAGCAAAGGTGTCAACTAGAGATGTCGTGCAGGAGCTTGCAGGGATTTGTAGTTTTGCATGATGTCTACTTTGATGGAAATTACATAGCATTTTTTGAATCTGAGAGCAAAGAGCCGAATATATTGATAAAAGTCACCTTGTCCAAGACAGATTTACATGGATATGAAAACGTCATGCCAGAGTAAGCCTACACAAAACACCCTTATTTTAAGTGTTTATAAAATTCCTTATGGGAAAAATGAATGGTGGAAAAATTATTGCAACCATTTCCCTGTTTGGCCTCTAGGTTTTCTGGGTATTTTAATACCTCCTATTATGTGACTTGTTAAGCAAATCTTTACTCCTAAACTTATTTAGACTTGCCATAACGAAAGGGTTGAACAATTATTTCAGCTTTTCACTTTTAATTCATGTGTAAAAAAAAATGTATCAAAAATAATTCCATTTTGACAGTATGGGGTATTGTGTGTAGGCCAGTGAAAATAAATCTGTTTATTCCATTTAAAATTCAGGCTGTAACACAACAAAGTGTGTAAAAAGTCAAGGGTTGTGAATACTTTCTGAAAGCACTGTAGGTGAGAGAAACAGACTGAAGGCTTGGACCAGGGAATTTAACGAGTTTTGGTGGGGAGAGTGGTGACGTGTCTTAGCCAGGTGCGTTATAACCACAGGCTCTGCATGACTTGCATTCATTTTTATTAAGTATGTGTTGTTTTTGTTAATTTCTTAGTGTGGTTGAGTGGGTAAGATTCCAACAAAATATACCATCTTACTGCCCCTCCTATTTCTAGTCTAAATAAAACATAGGAAAAAATGAAGGTTGAATTACTCACAACAAAAATTCTCTATAGGCACTTAAACCATTTACATTTCTAAACCATTGATTGTATGATAAACACAGTTTGTGTTTTAATGCAGCCTTTTACATGTACTAAAACCCTCAGTGTTTTCACAACACTCACTTAAAAACATAAATAGTAAAGGTTGATGAACCACTTTGTATATTTCAGAGTACTTCATTCCTGTTTTAAAACACATTGCAATCCGTTTTGTCACCAAAGCCCCATATACTACCCACCATTGCGACCTGTACGCTCTCATTGGCTGGCCCTCGCTTCATACTCGTCGCCAAACCCACAGGCTCCATGTCATCTACAAGACCCTGCTAGGTAAAGTCCCCCCTTATCTCAGCTCGCTGGTCACCATAGCATCTCCCACCTGTAGCACACGCTCCAGCAGGTATATCTCTAGTCACCCCCAAAACCAATTCTTTCTTTGGCCGCCTCTCCTTCCAGTTCTCTGCTGCCAATGACTGGAACAAACTACAAAAATCTCTGAAACTGGAAACACTTATATCCCTCACTCGCTTTAAGCACCAACTGTCAGAGCAGCTCACAGATTACTGCACCTGTACATAGCCCACCTATAATTTAGCCCAAACAACTACCTCTTTCCCTACTGTATTGAATTAATTTATTTATTTTGCTCCTTTGCACCCCATTATTTTTATTTCTACTTTGCACATTCTTCCACTGCAAATCGACCATTCCAGTGTTTTACTTGATATATTGTATTTACTTTGCCACCATTTTTTGCCTTTTTTTTACCTCCCTATCTCACCTCATTTGCTCACATCGTATATAGACTTGTTTATACTGTATTATTTGTATGTTTTTACTCCATGTGTCGTTGTATGTGTCGAACTGCTTTGCTTTATCTTGGCCAGGTCGCAATTGTAAATGAGAACTTGTTCTCAACTTGCCTACCTGGTTAAATAAAGGTTAAATAAAATAAACATTCTGTGCATTAAAACATTTACATTTGGTTTACTCTACTGTTCAAAAGTTTGGGGTCACTTAGAAATGTCCTTGTTTTTGAAAGAAAAGCACATTTTTTGTCCATTAAAATGATCAGAAATACAGTGTAGACATTGGTAATGTTGTAAATTACTATTGTGGTTGGAAACGGCAGATGTTTTATGGAATATCTACATATATGTTCAGAGGGCCATTACCAGCAAACAACACTCCAATGGCACGTTGTGTTAGCTAATCCAAGTTTATAATTTTAAAAGGCAAATTGATCATTAGAAAACCCTTTAGCAGTTATGTTAGCACAGCTGAAAACTATTGTTATGATTAAAGAAGCAATACAACTGGCCTTCTTTAGACTAGTATCATGACACTAGATGAGATGCAAATGCAGACACAGGGGGCAGGTGGTTGTTTAAGATGTTTAATAAATCCAAATGGAATAGGCAAGAGAATAGTAGAGGACAGGGAAAAGGTCAGATCAGAATCCAGGAGGTACAGAGTGCCAGGCAGGCTCGAGGTCAGGGCAGGCAGGCAGTTGATGACAGGGTTTTGAGGCGTCTGGGACTCCAACTAAATGCCGTGGTTTCCTACTCCAGTGCTCCATTTATTTCATCCATCAGACGGGAACCCCTACCACTGAGAGGTCCAAGGTTGCCAAGTCATTTCCCTGCTGAGACTAACCAATATAAGTAAAAGATGAAGATGGACAAAGAACACCGGATCACCTGGTGTTTTGAGGGTACTATTTTACTGAGGACTTTTGACTGGCACTTAAGGTGTTGGAGTGGGCCACGAACTTCTGGGAGAGAGGAGGAGCTGGGTGCCTATGAGAGGTTCATGGCTCTGTTCAGGGTGGTCTTCGATCATCCACCGGGGGGCAGAGAGGGAGGTGAGTGCCAACTCCAACTCTGGCAGGGTGCCCAGACCGCGGCGGAGTACGCCCTGACCTTCCAGACCGTGGTAGCCTACAGCGGATGGAATGAGCACAGAATAAGCCGGCGATCTGTGCCCTATTCAGAAGAGGACTGCGCGAAGAGGTCCAGATAGAGCTGACATCGAGACAACAACCTCTCCTAGGACACACTCATTGTGATGGCCATCCATCTGGATAACCTTCTTCAGGAGCGTCGACACCGACATCACCTCTCGCCCTCCTCCTTTGGCCGTCCTGAGACAGAGACTGAACCCATGGAAGTAGGGTCCACAATCCTGCCCGCGGCAATGCCTCCAGGGAAATCTGCCTCCAGAAAAAAAAGCTTCTCCCAAGTGGGTGTGACAGCTACTCCCGTTGACTGCTGCGCTGCTGCTTGGTTTCCACCTGGCGATCTATTCACCGTCTGCCCTGGTTGTCTCCCCACCCCCTCTCCCGAGCTTTCACTCACCTCCAGCACACAGGCACTATTGGGGCAAGTGACTCTGATCTTACAATGGCTAGCCCCAAATTGTTATATATATATTTTTTTGTGCATTTTGCTATTTGCCTCATGACTCCTGCATGTTTTGTTGACTACAAACTTTCTTTACGCAACCGTGGGAGAGACTGTTTGTTCCCACACTCAGGACTCTTACTATCTATTGGTTACAGACTTTTGGCTTCCCATCCCATTCTAACCACCTCTCGCCGGCTTTGAATTCATGTTACCTGATGAAATTGCTGCACAGTATGATCTTTTTTGCCATCTGATGCACATTCAGATGTCATAAATCAGCACTGCAGAGCTCTCCCTGTCCTATGCAGTGTATTACTGTTGATGATATCTGGAAATGTGCATGTATACCCTGGCCCATCTACTGTTGCTGGCTCCAAATCTGACTTGTGCTCTGATATCTGCTTCACTGATTTCTGCTTTCGTAAAAGCCAGGGTTTTCTGCACGCTAACACTAGAAGCTTATTACCTAAAATGGATCAATTGAAAGTGTGGGTTCACAGCTTCAATCCAGATGTGTTGGTCATTACTGCGGAAGAGTGTTTTGAATACTGATGTTAACCTTTCTGGTTCTAACCTTTTTTGGCATGTCAGATCTTCCAACGGTGGTGGAGTGTCAATCTTTACCAAGGATCACCTTCAGTGCTCGGTTGTCTCCACCAAGTCTGTCCCCAAATAATTTGATTTGCTGGTTTAAAGTATTAAACTTTCAAATCGGGCTTTGTTGACTGTTGCTGGGTGCTATCGTCCTCCATCAGCACCGGCATGTACCCTACCTGCCCTAAGCTCTCTCCTGGCCCCTTACACTAAGTCTGAATTTGTCCTGCTAGGTGAGCTAAACTGGGACATGCTTAAACCACTGGACCAAATCCTAAATCAATGGGACTCCCTAAATCATTCTCAGATTATTACCAATCCCACAAGGTATGACTCCAAGCACCCAGAAAAGGCTACTGTTCTTGATGTTATCCTCACAAATAATCCTGATATGTATCAGTCTAGTGTTTTCTGTAATGACCTTAGTGATGACTGTTTTACAGCCTGTGTTTGTAATGGCTGCTCAGTGAAACGACCTGTCTTGATTTATCATAGATGCTTGCTAAAAATAATAATAATGTGCAAGCCTTCCTTCTTGAACTGGCCTCTGTGAAATGATATAGAATCAGCTTGATCCCCTCTGTTGAAGACGCTAGGACCTTATTTTTTTTAAAATTCAGTGGCATTGTTAACAAACACTCCCCTATAAGAACATGATAATTAAAAACAGGTTCAGCCCCTGGTTCGACCGTGATCTTGCAGAGTTACTCCACCTCAAGAATTGCATTTGGTGAAGGGCTCGGCACAAGCATACTCAGGCTCTCGTTCAGGCAAATGAGAAATAAGTGAACTCAGGATATCTGGAAGGCCAAAGTTAGTTACTTTAAGGAGCAGTTCTCTCTCTGTGGGTCTATCCCCAAGAAGTTCTGGAAAAAGGTTAAAGACCTGGAGAATAAACCCTCCTCCTCACAGCTGCCTATGTCCCTTAAAGTTGATGATGTGGTTGTTATTGACAAGAAGCACATGGATGAGCTCCTTATGCCATGCCTCCTTGCCCATCCAACATTTCCTCAACTTCTAATGCGACTATCCCCGATGCTTCTCCCTCTTTTTCCCCTGCCCCGCTACAAAGTTTCTCCCTGCAGGCAGTCACTGAGTCCGAGGTGCTAAAGGAGCTCCTGAAACTTGAGTCAGATGGTTTAGACCCTTTCTTCTTTAAGGATGCTGCCTCTATCTACAACCTTTTTAACCTGTCTCACCTTTCTGGGGAGGTTCCCATTGCTTGGAAGGCAGCCACAGTTCGCCCTTTATTTAAATGGGGAGATCAAGCTGATCCTAACTGTTATAGGCCTATTTATATTTTGCCCTGTTTATCAAGTGTTGGAAAAACGTGACAATAATCAACTGACTGACTTTCTTGATGTCTATAGTATTCTCTCGGGTATGCAATCTGGTTTCCGCTCAGGTTATGGATGTATCACTGCAACCTTAAATGTCCTCAATGATGTCCCCATTGCCCTTGATTCTAAGCAATGTTGTGCTGCTATTTTTATAGACTTGGCCAAAGCTTTTGATACGTTAGAACATTCCATTCTTGTGGGCCAGCTAAGTAGTATTGGTGTCTCTGAGGGGTCTTTGGCATGGTTTGCTAACTACCTCTCTCAAAGAGTGCAGTGTACAAAGTCAGAAGATCTCCTGTCTCAGCCACTTCCTGTCACCAAGCGAGTACCCCAAGGCTCAATCCTAGGCCCCACACTCTTCTCAATTTACATCAACAACATAACTCAGGCAGTAGGAAGCTCTCTCCTACATGTATAGGCAGATGATACAGTATTATACTCAGCTGGCCCTCCCTGGAGTTTGTGTTAAATGCTCTACAACAAAGCTTTCTTAGTGTCCAACAAACTTGCTCTACCCTTAACCTTGTTCTGAGCACCTCCAAAACAAAGGTTGTGTGGTTTTGTAAGAAGAATGCCCCTCTCCACAGGTGTGATTACTACCTCTGAGGGTTTAGAGCTTGAGGGAGTCACCTCATACGAGTACTTGAGAGTATGGCTAGACGGTACACTGTCCTTCTCTCAGAACAAATCAAACCTGCAGGCTAAAGTTAAATCTAGACTTCGATTCCTCTATCGTGATCACTCCTATCGTAATTACTCCTCTTACCCATGCTAGATTACGGAGACATAATTTATATATCGGCAGGTAAGGGTGCTGTCGAGCAGCTAGATGTTCTTTACCATTCGGCATTAGATTTGCCACCAATGCTCCTTATAGGACACCACTGCACTCTATACTCTTCTGCCAACTGGTCATCTCTGTATACCCATCGCAAGACACACTGGTGAATGCTTATTTATTAAACCCTCTTAAGCCTCACTCCCCCCTATCTGATATATCTACTGCAGCCCTCATCCTCCACATACAACACCCATTCTGCCAGTCACATTCTGTTAATAAAGGTCCTCAAAGCACACATCCCTGGGTCGCTCGTCTTTTCAGTTCGCTGCAGCTAGCGACTGGAACGAGCTGCAACAATCAGTCAAACTGGACCGTTTTATCTTCATTCAAAGACTCAATCATGGATCTTGGAGTATTCCATAATCATCTCTTTCCGGCAAAAATAGTTTTTAATATGTTGGCTATTTAGAATCGAATATATGTCATGCCTACTCCTACTCCCTCCCTCCGGCGCTCGACCCCGCCGGTCTACTAACCTCCGGCCCTGGCAACTATCTTACACTCACTTCTTCCCCATCATTACGCACACCTGGTCATCATTTTACATAATTTTTCTCCCCTGTTATTTAGCCCTCAGTTGACATCTGTCTTTATGTAGTATTGTTTCTCATGTTTGTTCATCTGTATCGGTTCATTATTAAACTCACCTTCTGCACCTGCTTCCTGACTCCTGGCGTATACATTACAATATGAGAAGCCAAGTCAGTTGAATGAGAGAGAACCAACATACAACTGTATTGAAGAAAGAAGCACCAGATAAACTAATTATTTTAAGTCTTCAAGGTTTCAGACTCTTCATTCTTCTCACCATACCCTATCCAGGTCCCAAGGTTGAAGAGCTACACTACTAGACCATGTGTTTTTTCACTTTGAGCTAAAGGGGTTTGAGAGGGTACTAGGCCAACGCTTTGCCATTGCACAGTGAGTAGTCAATGTTGCATTATGTGAGTAGCATAAATTACTATGTTTTTGGTCACTTTGGGACACAGGACATCATAATTTATTGTAAACAATTACCATGCTTTCATGTTTCACTACACGTTACTAGTACAAAACCATGGTATTTTTTTCAATGTACTACCATGGTTCATTTTTATGTATTTGTGCATATTGGTGCAAATACCATGGTATTTTCCTGAAAATCGACCATGGTACTACTACGCTTTTTTAGTTACTACCATGGCAGGAAAATACCGTGGTATTTGCACCAGCACTGTTATTTTCTTGCCATGGTAGTGACCAAAAATCCATAGTAGTACCATGGTATTTTGAAATTGTACTACCAATGTACCTTTTTGTAAGGGGGTGCAGTGGTAAATGTTTTATAGCTCAATGCAAAGTAATATATCATTAACCGTGGACCACACTGGAAATAAGTGTTTTTACACTTTCATGTGTCATCCTCTTGTTCTTAATAAATGTTTTTTTTCAACTGTACAATGTGTTTACCCAAAACAAAATCAATCAATAGGCTACTCTGCTCTTTTTCTTTACTGACAAATTCTCAATACATCAATGGTACTCCCACCACCACTCTCACCATATTTATCAGTGGAGGAGGGAGGTACAAGGTCAAAGTTTCCCACACACCTGGTGGAGCAGTGAATAGTTTGATGACTGAATGAGAGCCAACAGTATACTGTATAATATGTAATTAAAGTGACAGGGAAAAGGCTTTGTTATCATTATACAGAAAGATGGGGTGGGGGAAAGGTAGAGAACAAATATGGCATGTTTCTCTCTCTCTTTCTTCTTTAGGGTGTAGCTACATTAATCTCTGTTTGAATGAAAAGTTTTCAGCGATTCCACACCCAGGGAAGGCCATTAGTTTCTGCAGCGATGTTTAATTTCCCCCTGCTTTGACTGAGTGACAGTTTAGCAGTTACATTTTTATCACGTATATCAATAGATGTCACGTTCTGACCTTTATTTCCTTTGTTTTGTCATTATTTAGTATGGTCAGGGCGTGAGTTGGGGTGGGCAGTCTGTTTGTTTTTCTATGTTTCGGCCTAGTATGGTTCTCAATCAGAGGCAGGTGTCATTAGTTGTCTCTGATTGAGAATCATACTTAGGTAGCCTGGGTTTCACTGTGTGTTTGTGGGTGATAGTTCCTGTCTGTGTTACTTTGCACCAGTATTAGGCTGTTTCGGTTTTCGTGGTACGTTTATTGTTTTTGTATTTGATTCGTGTTTACTTTGTTTCATTAAACATGAATCTCAATAGCTACGGCGCATTTTGGTCTGACTCTCCTTCACATACAGAAAACCCTGACAATAAAAAAGTTCAGACAGGCTAGGGATGCGTCCCAATTGCCACCCTATTCTCTATATAGCACTCCTTTTGACCAGGAATTGGGAATTGATATTGGGAGTTGATTTTTCTAGACTTTATCTGTGGAGATGGGAGAAACTTCCAGATGGCCAGATGGAAGCCACTCCTCAGTAAAAGGCACTTGACAGCCCACTTGGAGTTTGCCTAAATGCACTAAAAGACTCTCAGACCATGAGTAACAAGATTCTCTGGTCTGATGGAACCAAGATTGAGCACTCAGGACCTCAGACTGGAGCGAAGGTTCACCTTCCAACAAGACAACGAGGCAACACAGGATTGGCTTCGGGACAAGCCTCAATTTAAAAAATATATATATTTCACCTTTATTTAATTTAACCAGGTAGGCTAGTTGAGAACAAGTTCTCATTTACAACTGCGACCTGGCCAAGATGAAGCAAAGCAGTGCGACACAAACAACAACTCAGAGTTACACATGGAATAAACAAACACAGTCAATAATACAATAGAAAAAAGTCTATATACAGTGTGTGCAAATGAGGTAGGGTAATATAGAGGATACAATATAACAATTAAATACTGGAGTGATAGATGTGCAGAAGATAAGTGTGCAAGTAGAGATACTGGGGTGCAAAGGAGAAAAAATAAATAAATAACAGTATGGGATGAGGTAGTTGGATGGGCTATTTACAGATGGGCTATGTACAGTTGCAGTGATCTGTGAGCTGCTCTGACAGCTGGTGCTTTCTAGAGAGGGAGACATTCAGTGATTTTTGAATGTCCTTGAGTGGCCCTGCCAGAGCCCGGACTTGAACCCGATCTAACATCTCTGGAGAGACCTGAAAATAGTTCTGCAGCAAATGCTCCCCATCCAACCTGACAGCGCTTGAGAGGATCTGCAGAGAAGAATGGGAGAATCTCCCCGAATACAGGTGTACCAAGAAGACTCTAGGCTGTAATCGCTGCCAAAGATGCTTCAACAAAGTACTGTGTAAAGGTTCTGAATATTTATGTAATGTGATATTTCAGTTAATTTATTTTTTATACATTTGCAAACATTTCTAAAAATCTGTTTTTACTTTGTCATTATTGTGTGTAGATTGACGAGGGAAAAAAATATTTAATACATTTTAGAATAAGGCTGACATGTAACAAAATGTGAAAAAGTCAGGTGATCTGAATACTTTCTGAAGGCACTGTAAATGGTTTATGTATCCCACTGTCAAATCAAGCAGCCACAACACTCAAGCTAGCAGCATTAGTAAACATTGGACTACTAACCAAACCTGAAAAATCAAACATCTCACTGACACTTTTGCGAGGCGCCCTGCATGGCCAAAGCTTGAGGAGAATTAAAGATCATTCCATAAAAACGGTCAAAACCATTTGATTTTGAAATGGGGATGAAATCCAAGGTTGTGCTATATATTCATTGGCTATGTCATAGTTAATTTGTGACCGATTTGGTCTTAAGTAGCAACATTTGAAATGTTTTTAAGTAGCAACATTTGAAATGTTTTTTTTTTTTTTTACATTAGATCAAATCAGTGGTGTAAAGTACTTAACTAAAAATACTTGAAAGTACTAATTGAGTAGTTTTGGGGGGTATCTGTAATTTACTTTACTATTTATATTTTTGACAACTTTACTTTTACTTAACTACATTCATTATCAAGAGAACATTCCTGGTCATCTCTACTGCCTCTGACCTATCGGACTCATTAAACACAAGCATTGTTTGTAAATGATGTCTGAGTGTTGGAGCGTGCCCCTGGCTATCCGTTTTTTTTAACAACTAGAAAATGGTGCCGTCTGGTTTGCTTAAAATATGGAATTTTACTTTTGATACCTAATTATATATTAGCAATTACATGTACTTTTGATACTTAAGTATATTTAAAACCAAATACTTTTAGACTTTTACTCAAGTAGGATTTTACTGGGTGACTTTTGCTTTTACTTGAGTAATTTTCTATTAAGGTATCCTTACTTTTACTCAAATATGACATTTGGCAACTTTTTCCACCACTGGATAAAAGTATCGACTCAGAGCTAGAAAATTGTATATCATACACTAGAGTTGAGGAACAATGGGAAAGTAATTCTGCTTTGAAAGTTTATAAACTTGTAACCTCACTTCTGAGAAAATGGCCTTTGAATATTTGGGCAACATTTACTGGAGAGCTCTTCTTTGTCTACACCCATTCAGCACCGTGCACACCCCCTTAAGCTTTAGCCCCACCCATCTCTAAGGACCCACATGTGAGGCCATGTACCAAACAACCAAAGATTTCAAGACTAAAGGCTGGTTTGTTCTTAAATTTAAATTTGGAGTGCCAGAGTGTGCTCTGGGCATTCATAAACTCAGAGCGTTGTCAGCTTGTCCTTTCTTAAAAACAGAGCGTTTTGCTCCAGGAGCATTCAGAGCGCACGCTCCCAGGTTCTATGTTAGCTAGCTAACATTAGGCTATAACTAGCAAAGCAAATGGCTCTGAGATCGCTAGCTAGCTAACAGTACACTAACTTGAAATTAAAGCGGCTTTCTGACAAAATTAGGAACTTGTAATATCTGGAAATGTAGCTAGCTAGACAATCTTACACGTATACATGGATGGATGCTTCTCACTCTCTGTCATGCCCTTAGCCAACATACTGTAATTCCACAGCAACTTTCACTGTGGACGACGGGGGGGGGTGTAATGTCTCCCAACATTCTGAAATTGCAGTTTTCTTATTACAAAACGACAACGGTGTGCTTTAGTACAATGCAGACGCCTCAGAGGGGCCAGGTAGGCTGTTTGGAGTGTTCAGCTGGCTGGATTTAGGACTGTGTGGACACCACAGAGCATGCTGACAGGCTGTGTGAAGGCAAAGCTTCTGGAATGCTGGCTTGACCAGCACGGGAGAGTTGAGCATACTTCAATGTCTATGTGTTGTGCTCTTTCACCGATTTGTAAAAGCAAGCAGAGCAGAAACTGGCTACTCTTTATTTGACTGATGTAGCTGGCAAGGTAACTGCTGTTTAACTTAACAGAAAAAAACGATTGTTTATTCTGACGTTTATTCAGTGGGGGTGTGTTCCTATGGTCTCAAAACCATCCGCATTCCTGCAATGTTATTTTAGGTGTATGTCATGCAGCTATTTTACGCCCAATAGGCAATATGAAATATGTCACGCCCTGACCATAGAGGTTGTGACTGGGGGGGGGGTGTTCCTATCTAGGTTATTGTTTCTATGGTATTATTTGTTTCTATGTTGGCCTGGTATGGTTCCCAATCAGAGACAGCTGTTTATCGTTGTCTCTGATTGGGGATCATATTTAGGCAGCCATTTCCCCACTGTGTTCTGTGGGATCTTGTTTTGAGTTAGTGCATGTTGCACTTCTTATGTTACGGTTCGTTGTAAGTTTCACAAAAATAAAGATGTGGAACTCAGAGCACGCTGTGCCTTGGTCCGACTCTCCACACAGTAGTGACAAAATGCTCAAAAATAACTTAAGAAATAGGTAACATTACCAGAGATTCTCACATGGCCCTTATATTAGCCTATCCGTATTGCTGGGCTATATCAGCCAATATGCTAGATGTAGAGAGCAGTTTGAAGAAAGCAGAGTTGGAGAGACGTATACTTTCTATTGAGCTATTTTTAGTGGGAAGATTTTCAGACAGAGAAATATGGGTGATGAATATTTAGGACTTTCTAGGCAATGTAGTAAACTATAACCTAATCATAAGCCTATTTAGGAAGTGTATTTCCTTGGAAAGATAACTGCCTCGTACTTCTCCGCCAGTCTATTTAATTGAGACCACACATGGTGGAGGTATGGCTACATTACTTGAAGCAGCAAGAATGATGAAAGCGACACTTTGCTACATTTTGCATAGGCCTATAGGATATAACCTACCTTTTAGGAGGATGATTTGCAGGCAGACAAATAACTGGGTAATCAATACTTATTGAAAATGAAAAGGTGCAACGCTCGCTCACCATAGAAGCCTGTTCAATGATGATTATATTTTAAAAATTGCACTTCAACTCATTTAGGTTGAGCCCCTCCTCTTCTTTCCATTCTCAATATTGTTTTACAGACACTGTAGTAAACTACAGTCTAATCATATTTAAGTTCATTTCAAATTTAAGTTAACCGCAATTGCATTTTCTGCACATGTAGGCAGCCTACTCTATTTCCATGAGACCACACATACTATGCGCACTTGAACTCTCATGCCCAACTAGGAGAGGTAGGCTACTGAAGTTGAAGCAGCGAAATCTGAGTGTGTGAATAATGCCAAAAATATGGGATTATAATACAATAGGTAGGCCCACGCATACAAAGCAGATAGAAGCTGTTTCCAAATCATTTGCGGCTCAACAAAAATATTTTCATCCCATAGTCATCTGTCTGACCCCCCACTCCCGCCCTCAGAACTTGCCGCAATGATCTCTCTCCTGTCGGCATGCAGCCCTCTAGTGCACAGTCAGTACACAACACTATGCTCATGTCTTAGCAGGATCAGATGGTGACAGGGGTCCCAGCAGGGTCAAACAGCCAGGGAAGACCAGTCTACGGATCGCAGGTGAATTTTGCAGTATATTAACAATATCAGTGAATGATACAAAGTTCCATCTTGAAATGATGGGCAGACCCACAGTAGCTACAGGACAGTTTAACCTTAAAGCTACAGTCTGGGATCTGGGAATAATGGTCATTTAAATTATTGAACCATTGATTATATTCTTGGATAAAATAATGTATAAATGTACTACAAGGTAATTCTTTGTCATGCCTCATCTCAGGAAGATCAGAGGGTGACAGAGGTCTCAGCAGGGTCAGGCAGCCAGGGAAGACCAGTCTGCGATGAAGATACAACACTTTATTCTCTTTGTGCAGCAAACACTGGATAAGACAGATGCTATTTTAAGGGAGTCTGACAAACCTCCAAAGTTAATTTACAAACTGTATCAAGGGTTGATAGAGGCTTTTCCCGATGATACAAACATGTTCAACCAAAAGGTGAGTAAGACCTGGTAGAAGTTAGTCCAATGTTTTATGAGCTGAAATAAAATATCCAATATATTTTCCATATCCACAAAAAGCTTATTTATCTCAAATTTTGTGCATAAATTTGTTTACATTCCTGTTAGTGAGCATTTCTCTTTTGCCATGATTATCCATCCACCTGACAGAAGTGGCATATCAAGAATCTGATTAAACAGCATGATCATTACACAGGTGCAAATCGTGCTGGGGACAATTAAAGGCCACTCTAAAATGTGCAGTTTTGTCACACAACACAATGACACAGATGTCTCAAGTTTTGAGGGAGCACGCAAATGGAATGCTGAATGCAGGAATGTCCACCAGAGCTGTTGCCAAATAATTGAATGTTAGAATTTGGCAGTATGCCCAACTGACCTCACAACCGCAGACTACATGTAACCACACCAGCTGCGGACCACCACATCCGGATTCTTCACCTGCGGGGTCGTCTGAGAACAGCCAACTGGACAGCTGATGAAACTGTGGAGTATTTCTGTAATGAAGCCCTTTTGTGGGGAAACACTCATTCTGATTGACTGGGCCTGACTCCCAAGTGGGTGGGCCTATACCCTCCCAGGCTCACCCATGACTGTACCCCTGCGCAGTCATGCGAAATCCATTAATTAGTGCCTAATTAAATGATTTCGGTGAAAGTGAATTAAATGCACTCAGAAATGTAATTCCTCTGCTGGAGGTGTAAAACACAAAAGGAGACATATTTGCATATGTTATGGTCTTGTGAAGGCTGGCTGAATTATGGCAAAGAGTATGTTCTTTTATCACAGCACATCTACAAATTCTCCCTTTTCCCTGTTTCATTAAGTATCATTAAGGGTATACTGGCCAACTTTCATAAGGTATGGATGGATGCCTTATATGGAATACAGTACAACTAAAGGAGTCTGTATTAAAAACATGCCCACGTCAGGGGAGATACCTATTTAGGCAATCCCTAGTTGCTGGGCTGCTCAGCCCTGGCCCTGGTCAGGGGTCTGCCGTCCTGTGGATTGTCATTCTAGCCTTGGCCTAACACACCAAAACCAATAATTCATCTTACACACAGCTATATTGTGTGCAAGTCAAAAGAGCTCTACAGTACTATTAGGCATATGTTTTTTAAACCTTGTGAACTAAAACCTTGTGAACTAAAAACAATTAAAGGTGGGACCTGGGAAGAAACTTGTGTTGGGAGTGAGTTGAGTTATTGACTAGACTGGTGAGGGTTGGGTGTGCAGGCGGCTGGGGCTGGTTGGTCAGTCTGGCTGAAATTTGATATAAAGTATGTCTTAATAAAGACAATCAAAAGTCTATTTTTTCAAGAGTTGTTCATTTGTTAGGCTATTGGTTAAAGGTTCAACACAATATTTATTATTTAATTACCTTTGATCTAGTTCAGTCTTATTAATCACTTAAACATATTTACCAAGCTTGATGACTGTGGGCATTTTTGCTTACTTTGTTGTTCTAAATAGAGGCAGCATATTGGGTTGTGTAAAAATGCAGGACATTTGCTTTAGATGTCCAAAATAATTAGAGAGGTGGACCCCCAGATCCCCCACCAGGTTATGTCCCCCCCCACTTCTAAAACCAAACTGGTGCCCCTGATCCCCAGCATCCAAATCCTCCAACAACCCTTAAGTAAATTCATCTTCTGCATATTTTGTTGTCTATCCTTGGTTGTGAAATGCTCTGTTTCCAGGCTAAAGGCCTTTGGGGGAGAGTGGACAGTGGACTAGTTGTAAAACAGTAGGAAACCAATTAAATGTGATTTGTCCCAGGCAGCGGATCCAGACCATAGATACACTTCGTCTTTTATTGAGCTTCTATTGGCCGACAGGCTCTTTGATGTGTTCTAACCTGGCCAGGATCAATACGACCGGTTCATTATGTCATACTTGCTCTATTGACACTATGGCACCCTATTCCTTATAGTTCCCCAATGGCCCTGGTCAAAAGTAGTGCACTATAAAGGGAATAGGGTGCCATTTGGGACTTCTGCACATTCTGCACTCTAACGCACATGTCATCCATACTGGTAAACACAAGTGGCAACAATCAAATACAAATAGAGAACATATGTCATTGATTGAACACAACCACTCAAAATTGATTTAACCTGTTTCAAATGATGTGACATAACCAATATAAGCCAGTTCAGAGAGCAAACAGGTTGTTGAAGGTGGGAAGGAGAAGGTCTGAGAATGGATACTGTATTACAGTGCATTGTAGGCTGTATACTGTACAATGGATGAATTGTATGGGCCTGAACATTGTGCTTTCCATTTATTAACAGTACGGACTGCTCAATAGATTTTGACTGGTTGCAGGCTCATATCAACAAAGAACAAGAATTACAGTATCACAGAGACAAAGGACAAGTTTGTGAGATGCAGGGTACAGTACTGTAAAAATAGGGGTACAAGGAGGAAGAACAAAAAACAAAATTGCAAAGAGCAAAGCAGAGTAGTAATTTCTGATCAATTTTGAGCTACTATGATAGAACATGTTTTCGTTCATCAAAGGACAATGACAGAAAAATATGAATATTTTTTTTAATTAAAAATTCTCTTCTCCCTGAGAATTGTATGTTTTGAACAATGTGTTTTCTATTTTTCGGTGTATTGTTTACTGACTGCTTGAGAGTGTATATCATTTAGGCGAATGTTTCATTTTGCAAGAGGAGTCAGAGGTTATGTAAATAGTGCTTGAAGATGAGGTTTTGTGTTTAATGTTTTCAGGAAATGGAGCAAGGTTTCAGAAATTGTGTTTTAGCAATTGAGAAAAACTGTAATTCCCCTGAACCCGAGAGAGGGGGGATAAGTCTGAGAAGAGTGAATGAGAGAAGAGTAAGAGTAAGAGTGAGAGTAAGAGAGAACAATCTAAATGAGCTACCAATGGAAGTATTAGCCATATCAATCTGTGTGAAATGTCAACACTGATAAATCCTTCCAGGAGTGAGTGAGTGAGTGAGTGAGCGAGCGAGCGAGCTAGAGAGAGAAGATGATGCATGCCGTTTCCAGTTTGTGTTGTTATCTTCTCTACATTGTGTTTGTCTTAGCGCGTACACAGCTGGAGTCCCCCATATGGCAACAAATTGTCCCCACTGTGACTGCGGCAAACACAAGAGAGTAAGAAACATGTATGATTATTTGCAGAAATCGTTGAAAATGCAGGAAAAAACGAGTGCAATCAAATGTTTTATTGCTGTCTGTAATTTAAAATGAAATCCTAATGTTTCACAGATGTATAAAAATTGGTACCCTTCCCAGTTCTAGGTTGAAGTGTAGGCTAAACACTGTGAAATCCTATCCCCAGAGAATCACTCTCCACATGAGCAGCAATTAGTTGGTGGCATCATGAAATGCAGCCCGTGTCATTTGTTGTGGTGATCCTAGCAACATGGCATTAGTCTGGACATACATTATCTCATCTGTGGGTTACTGCCTGGCTTAGTAAACACTTAATAAGGTGTCGGCGCTGTGAAGTGGTCCATCGATTTAACACAGTCAATCAGTCAGGTCAATTCATGCATGACGTCCAGGCTGAGTTCTGACATGAGTAGCTAGTTGAACTCAGAACCAGTTCGTTTCATCTGACCTGACATTCACTATCCTTTTCTCACTTTCTTTATTTCTCCTCCTCATCCCTTCATTCGTCCTCTACTGGTCATCCTTTCATTACTCCTCTCCTCCTAATTTTCCTCTCACCCTGTATTCTTCCACTACTCTCCTCCCCTCTTCCTCTCATCCTACCCCCTTTCCTCTCCTCCTCTCTTCCTCTCCCTTCTCTTCTTCTCCTCCTCTCCTCCTCCCTCTTGTCCTACCCCCTTTTCATCTATTCGTACCTTCTACCTCTCCTCCTGTCCCCTCCCCGGTTCCTATCCTTCTATCCCCTCCTCTTCTCCACCCTCCCAACTTTCCTCTGCCTGTCAGCTCTTTCTAGGCAAAGGAGGAGGAGGAGGAGGAAGAACGGAAGTCTTGACAAAGTTTGGCTCAAGTTTCCGATTTTCATATCCAGAAATATTGTAGGATGAGATGATCTGACTGGCAGATTCACAGGCTGTCTTCTGATTAGCGCCATAAGGATTATGCAAGGAAGTGTTGGCTTTGATTGGAATAGATGACAATAGTTTTTTTTAAACATTTCAGATCCTCTCTGGGGCTTAAGAAAAGTCTGGCTCTGCAGTCTCCATCTCTGTCTGGCCCTACTCGTTAATCTTAAAAGTTATTCATAAGGGAAACACTCTTTTCACGCCACTTTGATACAGAAGTTACTTTTTCGTAGCAGGTTAGGAGAGCTTACCCACTGGGTCCAGACGTCAATTCAAAGTCTACTCCACTTTGGCTCAACTTGATTTTGTTGAAATGACGTGGAAACAAAATGATTCAACTAGTGTGTGCCCAGAGGGTACACAGCAGGTTAAAATAATTAATGTAGCATGTTAGGAGACTAAGGTTAATGTTAGGAAAAGGGTTAGGGTTAAGGAAAAGGCTCTCCTAACCTGCTACAAAAATCACTGTGTATCGAAGTGGCGTGGAAATAGTGTGCCCCTTATTCACCCAATCTCTGTAATTTGATTGTTGCACTATATTTATTTTCCTATCGGCCTATTTCAGTGTGTGCGTGTGAGTGTGTGTGTGTGTGTGTGTAATTCAGATGAGAGAAAGATCCCTCTCCCTCTCCATTAGTTATGTTGTCAGCTCAGGTAATGATAGTGTGTATCTTTATTACCTTCATCAGTTTTATTGCTGGTGTTAATATTATGGGCTGCCACTCCTTTGCTAATGCAGAGGAGATGAGAGGATCAATCAGAACTAGATTGGCTCCTGGAGAACAAATAATCTGCTTGCAGATAAATAAAAAGTGACATGAGAGAGAACGAGGCAGAGAACCAGAGAAAGAGAGGAATGAGCTGTTCTGATGGAGAGAGAGAGATGGGGAAAGAAATGAGCTCCCCTGAATGTGGCATCTCGATCCTCTCTTTGGACATAGGGAGGAAATGAAATAGATAAAAAACAAATCATTGTGTATTGGTAGCAGAGAGAAGAGTGAAAGGAGAGGAAGAGAACAATAGAATGAGATTAACAGTGAGAGAGCGATGGAGCATAAAAAGGGATGCTATTACTTGCCTTTGATGCTGTGTAGACCAAAGAAAAAGAGATTCTGGATAGAGAATAACAGTCTCATCTGTCAGACCTCTTTGACCAGACTGGCTGGAAGGAACAATACATCGTCATACTAACTAACCAGACACGAACGCACAGCAGAAATAATAAGAAGAAGAAATGAGAAACAACTGTTCTCGTGCAGCACAGGTCAACCTAGTTCAAATCCATGTCAAGTCAGACAGAAACACACACACACACACGCGGGGCCTTGTCAAGGACCATTTGATCATGTTAATTATATGTTAATTAATAGCTTAACAGCTGCTCCAGTGATGACAGGAGTAAGGGCTGGGGTTTGATTTGTGCCTGACATTTAACACAGGCTCGCTGTTACTGTCTGAGGGTAGAATAACACACACAGCTCTTTAAAAGGTTAGCCTACTCTCAACTCTCTCCATTCATAGCCCAGCATCTCTGTGTGTGTGTGTGTGTGTGTGTGTGTGTGTGTGTGTGTGTGTGTGTGTGTGTGTGTGTGTGTGTGTGTGTGTGTGTGTGTGTGTGTGTGTGTGTGTGTGTGTGTGTGTGACTATTACTATCCTTGTGGGGACCAGAAGTCCTCACAAAGATAGTAAAACAAGGAAAAGGTAGGGACAATTCACAGGTCTCCACCAGGAAAAAAAGCTATTTTAGGCTTAGGGGTTAGGTTTACAATCAGGGTTCGGTTTAGAGTTAGGAGTTAGTTTTGGGGTTAAGGTTAGGTTAAAGGTTAGAGTTAGGTTTAAGGTTAGGGAAAATAGGATTTTGAATAGGAATCAGATGTTTGGTCCCCTCAAGGATAGCAAAACAAACGTGTGTGTGTGTGTGTGTGTGCCTGTGTGTGTCCAGTGGTGTAATGTACTTAAGTTGGGAGGGTGAAGAAGAGGAGGGGATAGAAGGAGAGGAACCGGGGAGGGGACAGAGAAGAGAAGGGAGAGGAAGAGAGAAGAGGAAGAGAGGAAGAGGAGGAGAGGAAAGGGGGTAGGATGAGAGGAAGAGGGGAGGAGAGTAGTGGAAGAATACAGAGGAAAATTAGGAGGAGAGGAGTAATGAAAGGATGACAAGTAGAGGAAGAATGAAGGGATGAGGAGGAGAAAAATAAAGAAAGTGAGAAAAGGATAGTGAATGTCAGGTCAGATGAAAGGAACTGGTTCTGAGTTCAACTAGCTACTCATGTCAGATAGTACTACTTAAGTTGTTTTTGGGGGTATCTGTACTTTAATATTTATATTTTTGCCAACTTTTACTACATTACATTCCTAAAGAAAATAATGTACTTTTTACTCCATACATTTTACCGGACACCCAAAAGTACTTGTTACATTTTGAATGCTTAGTAGGACAGGAAAATGATCCAATTCACGCACTTATCAAGACAAATCATGGTCATCCCTTCTGCCTCAGATCTGGGGGACTCACTAAACACAAATGCATCTTTTGTAAATGATGTCTGAGGGTTGGAGTGACTATCCATACCTTTTTCAACAAGAAAATGGTACCGACCTGCTTTGCTTAATTGAAGGAATTTGAAATGACTTTTACTTTTGATAAGTATATATAGAACCAAATACTTTTAGACTTTTACACAAGTAGTATTTTACTGGGTGACTTTATTATTACTTGAGTAACTTTTTATTAAGTTATCTATACTTTTACTCAAGTATGACAATTGGGTACTTTTTCCACCACTCTCACTCCTCTCTGATCCATTTGCGTCTCTCAGTCTCAGTGTGAGCTGAGCTGAAAGGTTAACTAGACCATTCTGCCCTAATGGACTCCCACTGGCACACTCCTCTATAAGTCCTTACATGAAACGGTTGGACAGCACTCTTACACACACCCTACCATGAAACACACCAAGGAGGTCTACTTCACGTCTTTTTATGTCACACACACACACACACACACACACACAGTTGTTTTTCCACTTTGCCAGCAAAGGATGTGGTGTTATCTGGTGCTATTGCAGGGAAGCTGACAGGCTTGATTTCATAACTGATAGCTTTATTATATTGCCTTTGGGAAGACAATTGATAAAGTGGATAAAAGTCTGAATTTAATTGTCCCATAGAGATCCAGGACTCTGAGTACAGTTTTTATGGCTTTGGCGCCTCTGCATCAGTTCCACTACCATTGAGAGAGAAAAATAGGTGAAGGGGCGGGAGGAGAGAGAGAGAGAAGTGCAGGGAGAGAGTAGGAACATTACATGTAAAAGGTTGTTTATTGTGTTCTTGAGTTTTAACAGCTATAACTACAGCTGTACAGTGACTCAGCAGAGAAGAGTGGAGTGGAGTGGTTCAGGGATGGAGGAATAGTGAGGGTGGGGTGGAGGAGAGGAGGCAATATTTTGTAGTCGTAATTAGGTGAGCTCTTACATAGGGTTGTCTGGTTGTATTGAGTAGCATCCTCTATCTCACTGTTTACGGCAGCAGCTGGCTAGAGGGAGAGCAGCCTTGTCTCATGGACAAGATGTAACATAGTAAACAATATGTTACTTTTTATGGTTACATAAGACTAAAAGGAAAGGAGGGTGGTTGGTTGGTTGGTTGGTTGGGGTGGTGGGTGTGAGTATAACGTGAAAGTCTACCAACCCAAAGGTTGGGTGTTTGAATCTCACAGATAACTTCAGCATTTGAGCTAATTAGCAACAATGCAACTACTCACTACTTTTTAGCTACTTTATACTACTTAGCATGTTAGATAACCTTTCCAATAACCCTAACCTTAACTCTTTCAGCTAACCCTTCCCCTACATATACAGTACATATTGCCTCTATTCCCTCAACTAACCGGCACATTGACTATACCAGTACCCCCCGTATATAGCCTCGGTATTGTTATTTTACTGCTGCTCTTAAATGATTTGTTACTTTTATTTGTACTTTTTGTTTTTGTATTTTTCTTAAAACTGTGTTATTGGTTAAGAGCTTGTAAGAAAGCATTTCACTGGAAGGTCGGCGCATGTGACAAATACAATTAGATTTGATTTGATAGAAAAGCATTTCCCCCCGCTTGCTATTTCCAACTGTCGCTACGCCCAAGGCTATAAACTCCTACCGCCAGCAGGACGTGATTTACATCTGTGGTGGGTAGCCCCCCATTCAGAGGACCGCTATAAGCCCTCGGCAGGCCACTTTTGCTTCTCTAACGTTTAGTCTCCACTCAGAGGACAGCTATACGCTCTAGGCAAGTCATCTAGCCATGAGTTAATTTGAAAGACAATAGCCAGGAATTTCTCTAGTCTCAAATTCAGCCTGCCACCTTCCAGCTAACCACAGCCTACAGATGTTTTTGTTTTGCTCTGTAAACCTTAGCCTCCATTTTTATGTGATTTTAATTTGCCAATTTAAAAACAAAAACACACACGAGGGCACAATGCATGAAAAATAATCGAGGATAACACAAAAGTGATACGCCAAATATTTCACAGTTTATAGCTGTTAATTACATTTTTGTCATTATTTTTACATACTAGGCTATATTTTGGAGGCAATACTAACTGTTCCTAGCAATTGGTTTGTTAAAGAGATGCCACTCTAAACCACTTCACACAACGCTATAGTAGCTATAGAAAAATGGTGACGGTGGGCTTTTGGAACTAAAGAATAGTTTAATTGTCTGTACTGTATCTATCACCACTGTATGTTTTGAAATACTGAATATACACTAGTGACATACTTTTAGTCAAAAGATAGATGGAGCACCAATTCGCTGGCCTGGATTTTGAAAAATGGAGAGGATGGAGCTCATTCTTTTCTTCTTTTTTTAAACAGAGAATTTCAAAAAAAGTATTGTTTTTAGTTCAATCTGTTCATGCACCAGATTGGAATGCATAGTATGTTGCATTTGTTATTTTCCCCTTACAATGGAGCATATTTTTCACAAATATATTTTTATGACCTACACTGAACAAAAATAAGAACAAAACATGTAATAAAATATCCCAGAAAGGTTCCATACAGACAAAAAGCTTATTTCTCTGTAACGACGTTTGTCTGTAAGAAGTGAGTCAGACCGAAATGCAGCGTGTAGGTTACTCATGACTTTAATGAAAGTATTGCGGTACATGAAATAACTGATATAAGAAAACAACAACGAAACGTGAAACTAATTACAGCCTATCTGGTGACTACAACACAGAGACAGGAACAAACACCCACAAAATACAACGCGAACTCAGGCTACCTAAATACGGTTCCCAATCCGAGACAACGAGAATCACCTGACTCCAATTGAGAATCGCTTCAGGCAGCCAAGCCTAACTAGACACACCCCTAATCATACACAATCCCAATTAATACAAACCCCAATACCAAACACAACATATAAACCCATGTCACACCCTGGCCTACCCAAACATATAACAAAAACACAAAATACAATGACCAAGGCGTGAAATTCTCTCAAATTTTGTGTACACATTTTTTATATTGGCAAAGGAGCATTTCTCCTTTGCTAAGATAATCCATCCACCTGACAGGTGTGGCATATCAAGAAGCTGATTAAACAGTATGAAGATTACACAGGTGCACCTTGTACTGGGGACAATAAACGGCCACTCTAAAATGTGCAATATTGTCAGACAACACAATGCCACAGATGTCTCAAGTTGAGGGAACATGCAATTGGCATGCAGACAGCAGGAATGTCCACCAGAGCTGTTGCCAGATAATTGAATATTAATTTCTCAACCATAAGCCGCCTCCAAAGTAATTTAAGAGAATTTGGCTGTATGTCCAACCAGCCAAAGCCCAGCCAACCAAACAGCTGATGAAACTGTGGGTTTGCACAACCAAACAATGTCGTCACAAACTCTCAGAAACAGTCACAGCTGATCTACGTGCTCATTATCCTCAGTGGGGCCATGACCTGACTGCAGTTTGGCTTCATACTTGACTTCAGTGGGCAAATGCTCACCTTCGATGGACACTGGCACGCTGGAGAAGTGTGCTCTTCACAAATTAATCCCGGTTTCAACTGTACCAAGCAGATTTATGACGTTGTGTGGGCAATCGGTTTGCTGATGTCAGAGTTGTGAACAGAGTGCCCAATGGTGGCGGTGGGGTTATGGTAAGGGCAGGCATAAGCTACGAACAATCTATTTTATTTTTTTATTAATTTAACTTTTATATAACTAGGCAAGTCAGTGAACACAACAATGAAAACAATTGCATTTTAGCGATGGCAGTTTGAATGTACAGAGATACCGTGACGAGATCTGGAGCCCATTGTTGTGCCAGTCATCTGCCGACATCACCTCATGTTTCAGCATGATAACAGACAGCCCCATGTTGCAAGGATCTATACACAATTCCTGGAAACTGAAAATGTCCCAGTTCTTCCATAGCCTACATACTCACCAGACATGTCACCCATTCAGCATGTTTGGGATGCTCTGGATCGACGTGTACAACCGCATGTTCCCGCCAATATGCAGCAACTTTGCACAGCCTTGAAGAGGAGTGGGACAATATTCCACAGGCCACAATCAACAGCCTGATCAACTCTATGCGAAGTAGATGTGTCGTGCTGCATGGGGCAAATGGTGGTCACGACAGATACTGACTGGTTTTCTGATCCACGCCCCTACCTTTTTTGTCAAGGCATCTGTGATCAGGGGCGGCAGGGTAGCCTAGTGGTTAGAGCGTTGGACTAGTAACCGGAAGGTTGCAAGTTCAAACCCCTGAGCTGATGAGGTTCAAATCTGTCGTTCTGCTCCCGGCTGTCATTGAAAATAAGAATTTGTTCTTAAACTGACTTTCCTATTTAAATAAAGGTAAAATAAATAGATAATCAGATGCCTATCTGTATTCCCAGTCATGTGAAAGCCATAGATTAGGGCCTACAGTATTTCAATTGACTGATTTCCTTATATGAACTTTAACCCTTGTGTAGTCTTAACATTATGTATACTCCCCTTGTCCTAAGGGTAAAAAAAATACCTGCCTTCACTAAACCAGTAAAATAAAGCAGCTTAATTGAATTTTAAACCACAAATCTGTTTTGCATGAAGAAACAACCTGTCCTTGATCAAAAACTGTCTGAATATCTGGGTTCTCTCGTCACAATGCAGAAAGACTGCATTTAAATCAGCGGACACCACTCGTTTTTATTACAATATACCGGTCATAATTTTTTTCTTTACTAAAGTAGAGGTTTATTATTGCTAAAGGTACTGCATAGGTGTAAACATACATTTATTAGCAAGAGATAGGACTTGTATAGCCACTGAAAGTAGCAGAAATGTGCAGAATGTAGTTCTGAATGCATTTTATTGAAGGGCAACAATAACAGTCTTGAACTTTTTTGGCAACAGTGATATATTCTTATATACTGTACAATAAGAAATTCAACTACAAAATACTAGTCTTATCCCATTTTTTTAACCATTGCCCCCACCCACAAGGTGTATAAACAACAACAATAAGAATAAAACAAGGTAATAGACAAAAAACATAAATCAATCAACTCTAATTAGCATATGTAGTACAGTATGCAAGTGTGTGTGCATGGACTTTGCAGATGTATTTCTCACATGTGCAGCACATACTATTTGTTTTACAGTCTTTCTTTGGGTGGCAGAATTGGCATCTCCTCCTCTTGCCTGCTCTAGCTGCAGTCTCAAGTGGATCAGGACAAGAATCATCCCCCGGAACAGCTTTCATAAGCACTGCAGAGGCTCTTTGAATGTGTGGGGTTACAAGTGGCTTTCCCAACTGCTCCAGGAACACCCTCCTCTTCTTCTGCTTATCAGGCATCCAGGTAGGGTTGATTTTGTTCCATATCACAAAGGCATTGTATGAGGACACATCAATGATGTTATGGAAGATGACCGTGGGCCAGCGGGCAGTCATCCTCCTGCATGTGGTTCTCTCTGCTGTTAAACATAGTGACTGGTAATTTTTGACCCTTAAAATAACCCAAGGGTTAACTCAGTAAAATCTTTGAAATTGTGGTATGTTGCATTCATTTTTGTGTTCATGGTAGTTATATTTGTTTGGGTAATTCCATTGGTCTTTGAGCAAAACCACCACACATTACCACGCAGAAAGGAAAAGGTCTACTGGGATTGGTTCGTGGGCTTGTCTTCGTCCACTTGATATTCAACGCCAGTCCATTCATTTTCATTGTTGTTGGATTTCAACCATACATTTTTTGGGACATTTTCTCTGGGTAAAAAACTATCCTCTATTACAAATAGTTTTTTACTGCGACTCAGCTTCTTTGCTCAAGTAAGTAACGTTACAGCTTTCCTTCTTGCTTTACATGTTATCAGACTTTTGTCATAGCTAATGCAAATTGTTTGTCTTCTTTGGGCTGAGATCCCGCTAACGGGATCGATATGACAACAGCCAGTGAAAGTGCAGGGCTCCAAATTCAAAACAACAGAAATCCCATAATTAAAATTCCTCAAACATACAAATATTTTACACCAGTTTAAAGATACACTTCTTGATATTCCCACCACAGTGTCCAATTTCAAATAGGCGTTTACAGCGAAAGCACCACAAACGATTATGTTAGGTCACCAGCAAGCCACAGAACAAACACAGCCATTTTTCCAGCCAAAGATAGGAGTCACATAAAGCACAAATAGAGAGAAAATGAATCACTAAGCTTTGATGATCTTCATCAGATGACACTCATAGGACTTCATGTATGTTTTGTTTGATAAAGTTCATATTTATATGAAAAATCTGAGTTTACGTCAACGCGTTACGTTCACTAGTTACAAAAACATCCAGTGATTTTGCCTAGCCACATCGATTCAACAGAAATACTCATCATAAATGTAGATGATAATACAAGTTATACACATGGAATTATAGATATACCTCTCCTTAATGCAACCACTGTCAGATTTCAATTTTTTTTAGGGAAAAAGCAAACCATGCAATAAACAGCGCTCAGAAAAATAATAAAATTTGCCACCATGTTGGAGTCAACAGAAACCAGAAATCACATTATAAATATTCCCTTACCTTTGATGATCTTCATCAGAATGCACTCCCAGGAATCCTAGTTCCACAATAAATGCTTGATTTGTTCGATAATGTCCGTTATTTATGTCCAAGTAGCTACTCTTGTTAGGGCGTTAGGTACACATATCCAAACGCTCGTGCAGGTCGAGCATTACTTCGGAAAAAAACTTCAAAAAGTTATATTACAGGTCGAAGAAACATTTCAAACTAAGTATAGAATCAATCATTAGGATGTTTTTATCATAAATCTTCAATAAAGTTCCAACCGGAGAATTCCTTGGTGTCTAGAGGAGCAATGGAACGCAGGTCGATATCATATGGAATGCGCGTGACCAGGAAATGGCTCTCTGCCAGTAGCCTGACTCATTCAGCTTTGATTCAGGCCCACAACACAGTAGATGCCTCGTTCAAGTTTCTAAAGAGGGTTGACATCTAGTGGAAGCCCTAGGAAGTGCAACTTCATTCATATCCCACTATAAATTCAATAGGACCTTCTGTAGCTCAGTTGGTAGAGCATGGCGCTTGTAACGCCAGGGTAGTGGGTTCGATTCCCGGGACCACCCATACGTAGAATGTATGCACACATGACTGTAAGTCGCTTTGGATAAAAGCGTCTGCTAAATGGCACATATTATTATTACATATTAGGACCTGGGTTGAAAAATCGACCAACCTCAGATTTCTCACTTCCTGTTTTGATTTCTTCTCAGGTTGCCTGCCATAGGAGTTCTGTTATACTCACAGACATCATTCAAACAGTTTTAGAAACTGTGTTTTCTATCCAATACTAATAATAATATGAATATATTAGCAACTGAGACTGAGGAGCAGGCAGTTTACTCTGGGCACCTCTGGGCAACTTTCATCCAAGCTACTCAATACTGCCCCTGCAGCCATAAGAAGTTTTAATGTTTGCTCAAACTGTAACAGGCTGACCAAACCGGGCGCGCGTGTGCGCCATCACGCGCATTTTGTACCCCCATACCAGACACGATCAGGACACCAGGCTGAAATATCAAAACAAACTCTGAACCAATTATAGTAATTTGGGGACAGGTCGAAAAGCATTAAATATTTATGCCAATTTAGCTAGCTAACTTACTGTTGCTAGCTAATTTGTCCTGGGATGTCAACGTTGGGTTGTTATTTTACCAGAAATGTACAAGGTCCTTTACTCTAACAATTCCACAGATAAAAATTATAAAATGATAAAATGATAAACAGAAATCCTCTCGTCATCTCTCCTTCTTCCTCTGGCTTTTTTAAAAACTTCTTTGGACTTTATTATATGGTACTTGGCAACCAACTTTACAGTGCACTACCAGAACCAACTGGAGTGTGGAAGTCAGTTAATCTTTCAATCACCCACGTCCTAAACACCAATGAGAAGATGGGAGAGGCCGGACATGCAACGCGTTGAGCCTCACAAATAGAACCTATTTGTATTTTAGCGCCTAGACACGCAGACACTCACGAGCAGTGTGCGTGTGTTCATTTATTTTGCAACGTGAGCGCAGGCAATGTGAGTTGTGTGGTCAACATGTAATGTTAACACATTAAGCTAGCAAAGTGAACTCAGCTTGACAATGAAGTAAATGCTAACTTACCTAGCTGGCATGTTTTACTGCATTATTTTTAGGACAATGATGTTATCCTCAAGTTGTCTAGCTAACCTTGTTAACCTAGGTAACGTTGGCACGTTTACTAAGTTAACTAGCTATACACATGAACTCTGCCATTGCTCTTTGCTGTTGCTTGTACTAGCTAGCTAGCTAAATTATGTTGGTGCTCTTTTGTCCTTGCAAGCCGAGTTACTTAGCTGGTATGTTAGCTTGCTAGCTAGCAGCTTGTGTTGTTAAGTTGTGTTGTTAAGTAGTTTGCTAGCTAACAACATTAACTAGTTTATGAAATTGTTTATGAAATTATGTCGGTGCTCGTAACGTTATGTTATAGGGCATTTACTCACTGCTCTAGAATGTAGTAAAATATGGGTAAATTCAAGAGTGTGCTACCAAATGAATGTGTAATGTAGTTCTCTTTAGCCTATGCCATCATAAGTTGCACAGTTAGTCACTTGATTGTTCTCTCCCTTGAGCCACTTGTAGACATGGCATAGCCCTGTTTGTTTCTGTTCATCTCTCACTAGGTACATATCTTAGGTTTTCACTGGGTATTGTGTGATTTGTAATGTAAGTTATACTTTTTTGATTGTAAGTGGTCTTTAAGCTTAGTTCTCCCTCTTTCTCTCCTGTCTTTAGGTCATGAAGTTTGCCGTTGTTCAGTTCCTGGTTGAGAAGAATGAACCATATGCAGTAGTTCCACAAGTATGGATGAAATGTGACATTTGTTATTGGCCACCACTCAGCCTCAGAAAAAAGAACCCAAGAAACAATTTAGCCATCAAGTGTACGCCACCATACAGCACCTGAAACACTTTTTTTTTTAAGTTCATGAAGGGAGCAGGTAATTTGGCCTAATTTATGTTTCAGATGTACTCTCATATGAAATAGTGTTGTAATTAACTTGCCTGATGTGAAAGTCAGTGTTTTGCGGGATAATTCATGCCTCTACCTTTATTAATTACTTGTCTAGACAATTGGGAGACGGCACAGAGGTATTGTAAACGGTTCCAAGCATGTTCCAGTGTTGAAAACGACAGATGACGAGCAAATAAGAAAGCAGGAGAACTGCAAATAGCATGTAGCCATCCCAGGATTTTGATGAAGGAGAAGATGATTCTAGCCAGTCCCAGCGTATCAGCAAGTCTCTATCATACCATGAAAACATTGGGGTGAAAGCTGACTTTAGAGTTGGTATGTAAAATTGATTTTTTTTAATGCTTCATTAAATGCAAAATTCCCTTTCTGAACCATAATCAGCTTTCATGGTCAATTTCCAAATGTACTCTGTATGTATTTTTTCTTCTTAGAATTAGTTGTCTCCGAATACCAGTAAGTGAAACATTATGCATGAAAAATCCATTGGAGGATGTATCCTGTTCTGCTAAATACTGATAGAATTTCAGAGGAGAAACAAGCCCCTTTATTCATGTGATTTGTCTTTCATTTAGGACAAGCATCATATTCCCCAGCATCATATTCACCACAGCAGCATATGGAGGACAGCCATGGAGGTACTCTGTAGTACATTTACTTTTCCCAGATGAGATTTTTTTTTTGTACAGTATTTCATTTCAATGTATTGTTTCAAACAGGGCAGGGCAAACAGGACATTGGACAGCCCCAACATCATATTCACCACAGCAGCATGTGAATGACAGCCATGGAGGTACACTATATATACAAATTATGTGGACACCCTTTCAAATGAGTGAATTTGGCTATTTCAGCCACACTCATTGCTGACAGTTGAGCACAAAATTGAGCACAAAGCCATGCAATCTCCATATGCAAACATTGGCAGAAGAATGCCATTACTGAAGAGCTCAGTGACTTTCAACGTGCCACTATCATAGGATGCCACCTTTCCAACAAGTCAGTTAGTCAAATTTCTGCTGCGAAGTTGTAGGCCACACAAGATCACAGAATGGGACTATCGAGTACTGAAGTGCGTAGTGCATAAAAATAGTATGTTCTCGGCTGCAACAGTAACTACCGAGTTCCAAAATGTTTCTGGAAGCAACTGTTGTTTTGGAGCTGGTTTCCATGGCCGAGCAGCTGCAGACAAGCCTAAGATCACCATGCGCAATGCCAAGCATATGCTGGAGAGGTGTAAAGCTTGCCGCCATTGGACTCTGGAGCAGTAGAAATGCGTTCTCTGGAGTGATCAAACACGCTTCACCCTCTGACAGTCCAACGGATGATTCTGGGTTTGAAGGATGCTAGGAGAACGCCATCTGCCCAACTTTGTTTCTCTTTCAGCATGACAATGCCCCCGTGCACAAAGCGAGGTCCATACAGAAATTGTTTGTTGAGATTGGTGTGGAAGAACTTGACTGGCCTGCACAGAGCCCTGACCTCAACCCCATCTAACACCTTTGGGATGAATTGGAACGGTGAATGCGAGTCAGGCCTAATCGCCCAACTTCAGTGCCCAACCTCACTAATGCTCTTGTGGCTGAATGGAAGCAAGTCTCAGCAGCAATGTTCCAACATCTATTGGAAGGCTTTCCCAAAAGAGTGGAGGCTGTTATAGCAGAAAAGGGGGGGACCAACTCCATATTAACGCCCATGATTTTGGAATGAGATGTTTGACGAGCAGGTGTCTACATACTTTTGATCATGTTGTGTATGTACTGTGGTACATTTGCTCAGCCTGGATGAGACTATGCTTATCTGTCCTTTTTTGCATAGTATGTCATTGTATTAAAAAGTAACCTGTAATTCTTTACTTTGACATTTTCTTCCAAAAATGTTGGGGTTGAAATCCAAAGACTCCGGCAGGAAAACAGAGCCCTGAGGGAAGAAGTTAAGGTGCTAAGGTGTGGGCAAGCAGGTGAGAACATAACAAGGCACATCTATTCTTGCTGTATTGTCACATTGGTATGAAGAGAGTCGGGAGACAGGCGCAGGAATCCATAATAGGGTTTTTAATTATACCCCAAATGACAGTGTGCTGTGTAAAGGCACAGGGAAGAAGACCAAATAAACACTAAACAAAACACAGGGTTGAAACCCAAACAAAACAGCGAGGAGTACCTTGAATAAATACACACGTGTACAATGATTAACACACGGGACGAGACTCGTAATCATCTGCGCAATCCACAGGGGCATGAAAGTCCAAAACACACAACACAGGTTCACACATGCAACAATGGACATTGTACCAATAATCGACAGCCCAATGGAAACCAAAGGGCACACTTATACAAGTATTAATCAGTGGGAACAGGGGACAGGTGTGCGTAATGAAAGTTCCAGTAGTAGTATTTGGACTTTATTTGTAGCTTAGGTGTATGGCTGTAAAAGGGTGCCAAGGACCTGAACTCAACAGTGGGGCGGATGTTACCTTGCATTCTGCCAAATCAGCATGCCATCGTCAGAACCTGGACTGGTGCAGCACACAAGGCCTGTTTCAAGGACTTAATATATAATATAGGACTTTATATTATTAAATGTGTTACTTTTAAGTATTTTTTTAAAGCTTGTTGTATAAAACCTTCTGCAATTTAAATTCAAAACTCAATGTTCTTTCTTTGTGTATAGGAACCATTTGCTAGAACCCTGCAACCAGGGATGCCACGGATGAAGGGGTCCAGATTCAAGTCAACCATTACATGAAAGGGGCCTCCGATCATGAACGTGGGAGAAGGAGGCGCACAGGGGAGAGGGATCCGCTGGAGTGAGGGATCCGCTAGAGTGACTACTGCACCATACCACACACTTACCATTTATTCATAGACGGAGTTACATCACATTTGTAACATATTGTAAGTTTTACTCATTTGTAACATATCATACAAAATGGTAGCATGAGGACAATACAATCAATATATTAATGTTATTGTATTGTTCTTACCAGGTGGAGAGGTGGACCAAAACGCGGCGTGGTTATAGTTCATGGTTATTTAATAAGAAAACTCAAACATGAACACAACTACAAAACAAGAAACGTGAAAATCGAAACAGCCCTATCTGGTGCAGTGCACCCAAAGAATATGGCTAAACGATAAACACCTGCCTCTGATTGAGAACCACTCTAGGCAACTATAGACTTACCTAGACAACTAAACTGAACACAACCCCATTAATCTACAAAAAGCCCTAGACAAGACAAAACACATAAATCACCCATATCACACCCTGGCCTTACCAAAATAATAAAGAAAACAAAGATAACTAAGGCCAGGGCGTGACAACAGGTTTTTCTTGCATGTAGTGCATTTGGAAACTATTCAGACCTTTCACTTTTTCCACAATTTGTTACATTACAGCCTTATTCTAAAATGTATTGAAAAATAATAATAATTAAAGAGCAGTGGTAAAATAACAATATATACGGGGGTACCGGTACGGAGTCAATGTACTATGTACATGTATGTAGAGTTATTAAAGTGACTATGCATAGATAGTATTAGAGAGTTTGCAGCAGTGTAGAAGGGGGGTGGCAATGCAGACAGTCTGGGTAGCCATTTTATTAGATGTTCAGCGGTCTTATGGCTTGGGGGTAGAAGCTGTTGAGAAGCCTCTTGGACCTCGACTTGGAGCTCCGGTACTGCTTGCTGTGCGGTAGCAGAGAGAACAGTCTATGACTAGTGTGGCTGGAGTCTTTGACAATTTTTAGGGCCTCCCACTGACACCGCCTGGTATGTAGGCCCTGGATGTCAGCAAGCTTGGCCCCAGTGATGTACTGGGCCGTACGCACCACCCTCTGTAGTGCCTTAAGGTTGGAGGCCGAGCAGTTGCCATACCAGCAGTGATGCAACCAGTGCTCTCAATGGTGCAGCTGTTGAACCTTTTGAGGATCTGAGGACCCGTGCCAAATCTTGAAAGGGAATAGGTTTTGTTGTGCCCTCTTCATGACTGTCTTGGTGTGCTTGGACCATGTTAGTTTGTTGGTGATGTGGACACCAAGGAACTTGAAACTCTCAACCTGCTCCACTACAGCCCCGTTGATGAGAATGGGGGCCTGCTCGGTCCTCCTTTTCCTGTAGTCTGCAATCAGTCATGAGTGAACAGGGAGTACAGCAGGGCAGGGGCCCCTGTGTTGAGGGTCAGTGTGGCGGATATGTTGTTACCTACCCTTACCACCTGGGGCGACCTGTCAGGAAGTCCAGGGAGTTGTTTAGTCCCTGGGTCCTGAGCATAGTGATGAGCTTTGAGGGAACTATGGTGTTGAACGCTGAGCTGTAGTCAATGAATTGCATTTTCACAGGTGTTCCTTTTGTCCAGGTGTAAAAGGGCAGTGTGGTGTGCAATAGAGATTGCATCATCTGTGGATCTGATGGGGCAGTATGAGAATTGGAGTGGGTCTAGGGTTTCTGGTAGCATACTTTCTTAGGTCAAGGATTAAACAGTGAACATTGAGCTCTCCCAGATGGGTGAGCATGGGTAGCCATTGTGTGTGTGTGTGTGTGTGTGTGCGTGCGTGCGTTGCTATGCAAGCTTTTCCTGCAAGTGAGATATTGACAGCGGCTGCCTGTGGAAAGCGCTTTGATGTGCTGGAGTGGACAGAGGAACGGAGGTCCTTTCTGCTCTCTCACACACACACTCTGCTTTTTCACTCCAGCCGGTACTCTAAAGGGATGTTAGTCACATACAGTAGATCTATATACAGTAGATCTATATACCAGTAGATCAATATATATATATACTACCGCTCAAAAGTTTGGGGTCACTTGTTTTTGTCCTTGTTTTTGAAAGAAAATAACACTTTTTGTCCATTAAAATAACATTAAATTGATCAGAAATACAATGTAGACATTGTTAATGTTGTCATTTACTATTTTAGCTGGAAACTGCAGATTTTTTTAAATGGAATATCTACATTGGCGAACAGAGGGCCATTATCAGCAACCATCACTCCTGTGTTCCAATGGCACGTTGTGTTAGCTAATCCAAGTTTATCATTTAAAAGGCTAATTGATCATTAGAAAACCCTTTTGCAATTATGTTAGCACAGCTGAAAACTGTGTGCTGATTAAATAAGCAATAAAACTGGTCTTCTTTAGACTAGTTGAGTATCTGGAGCATCAGCATTTGTTGATTCGATTACAGACTCAAAATGGCAAGAAACAAAGAACTTTCTTCTGAATCTCGTCAGTCTATTCTGGTTCTGAGAAATGAATGCTATTCCATGTGAGAAATTGCCAAGAAACTGAAGATCTCGTACAACACTGTGTACTACTCCCTTCACAGAACAGAGCAAACTGGTTCTAACCAGAATAGAAAGAGGATTGGGAGGCCCCGGTGCACAATTTAGCAAGAGGACAAGTACATTAGAGTGTCTAGTTTGAGAAACAGATGTCTCACAAGTCCTCAAATGGCAGCTTCATTAAATAGTACCCACAAATCACCAGTCTCAACGTCCACAGTGAAGAAGCGACTCCGAGTTGCTGGCCTTCTAGGCAGAGTTCCTCTTAAACTTGTATTTTTATTGGCCAGTCTGAGATATTACTTTTTCTTTGCATCTCTGCCTAGAAGGCCAGCATCTCGGAGTCGCCTCTTCACTGTTGACGTGTCTGTCATTAAGCTGTCATTAAGGCAAAGGGTGGCTACTTTGAGGAATCTAAAATATAACTTATATATTTTGATTTGTTTAACACTTTGTTGGTTACTACTGTAACGTCATGTTTTCAACTCATACTCTTAAACACATAGATCCCCTGAACGCAGTTCACTTTCCAGCCCACTTTCCAGCTCACACTTTCAAAGACATAGATCCTCTGAATGCAGCTCACTCTCCAGATCCCAATCACCTGTTCTAACACCTGTATGTCATTTACACACACTATTTAGTTCAGTTCATTGCACCCGATCATTGTGAGGTATTGTTTGTTTTTGATCACATTCTATTCGGAGCTCTGTTTATTTCAATATTAGTCCACCCGTGTATTGTAGTTTTTGGCCATCCTCACTAACAAAGTGTTTTGCCTATTCCTTGCCTGTACATTTGCCAATCAGATTTCCTGTCATCAACCTCTTGCCTGATTGTCACGACTTCCGCCGAAGTCGGTCCCTCTCCTTGTTCGAGCGGTGTTTGGCGGTCGACGTCACCGGCCTTCCAGCCATCACTGATCCATTTTTCATTTTCCATTGGTTTTGTCTTGTCTTCCTTCACACCTGGTTCCAATCCCATCAATTACATGTTGTGTATTTAACCCTCTGTTTCCCTTCATGTCCTTGTCGGAGATTGTTTTATTGTATGTCATGTGCAAGTCATGTGTCGGTGTACCCACTTATATTATTTTTTTTATATCTTGGTTTTCTGAGTTTTATGAGCACTTATTAAACGACTTTGTTTATACCAAGTTCGTTTTCCTGCGCCTGACATCCCTGCCACCGACACGCACCCATTACACTTATCTCCCGGACTACGTTATTAGCCTTTTTCCCATGCCTGTACTGTTACCTTTTGGATTCCCTGTGTATGACCTTCTGCCTGTCCCTGGAGCCTGCTACCTGCCTCCTCCTGTTGTCCTTTGCTAAATAAACACCTGCTGCGCCCTGCGCTTGAAACCAGCACTATGTCTCCCATCATACTCATTACAACAACATGATTCCATATGTGTTATTTCATAGTTTTGATGTCTTCACTATTATTCTATAATGTAGAAAATAGTAAAATTAAAGAAAATCCTTTGAATGAGAAGGTTGTCCAAACTTTTGACTGGTACTGTATATACATATACAGTGCATTCGGAAAGTATTCAGACCCCTTCCCTTTTTACATATTTTGCCATATTCTAAAATGGATTAACTTATTTATTTTCCTCATCAATCTACACACAATACCCATAAATGACCAAGTTAAAACAGGTTTTTGACATTTTTTCAAGAGTATTAGATATAAAAAACAGATACCTTATTTACATAAGAATTCAGACCATTTGTTATGCGACTCGAAATTGAGCTCAGGTGCATCCTGTTTCCATTGATCATCCTTGAATTTGATTAGAGTCCACCTGTGGTAGATTCAATTGATTAGACATGATTTGGAAAGGCACACACTTGTCTATATAAGGTTCCACAGTTGACTGTGCATGTCAGAAAAAAACTGTGCATGTCAGAGCACAACCAAGCCTTGAGGTCAAAAGAATTGTCCGTAGAGCTCCTGATGCAGGATTGTGTCGAGGCACAGATCTGGGGAAGGGTACCAAAATATGTCTGCAGCATTGAAGGTCCTCAAGAACACAGTGGCTTCCATTATTTTTAAATGGAAGAAGGCTGGAACCACCAAAACCTTTCCAAGAGCTACAGTGGTTCGTCCTTTAAAAGTTTTGAGCTTATGCTGCTACAGTTTGTGGTAGATGTTGGCAGATTGTGGTAAAATGCGTCATTCTGGCAACAATAGCTGACACAAATAACGTGCCATAGAATTCTGCGGCACCCCGCAAGCTGTGTAGTCGCCTGGCCAAACAGCAATCGGGGGAGAAGGGCCTTGGTCAGGGAGTCAACCAAGGTTGTCCTTCTGGGAGAACCTTCCAGAAGGACAACCATCTCTGCAGCACTCCACCAATCAGGCCTTTATGGTAGAGTGGCCAGACAGAAGACACTCCTCAGTAAAAGGCACATGACATCCCGCTTGTTTGCCAAACCCCCCCCCCATAGGACTCTCAGACCATGCGAAACGAGATACTCTGGTCTGATGAAATACAGTGAACGGTGAAGCATGGTGGTGGCAGCATCATGCTGTGGGGACAACAACATGACTACTTATGTAAATAAGGTATGTTTTTATTTGTGTATTTGCAAATATTTCTAAAAAGCAGTTTCCACTTTGTTCATTGACTAGCACCATTCATTCTCGTTGTCAATAATTCTAATGTTATAACTTTTAATAGTAACTGTATCCACTGGTTAAATGGGAGAGTTTTTCAGCTGTGCGACTGCCAGCAGTAATCTTCTCTGATTGATTGAGAGTTTCAAGGGGCCTGCATCGTTAAGTAGCATAATAGATGGAAAGCAATGAATATTTAAATTCATGCACTTCAAAATGAATTTTGTAACTTTGCCTCAAAAGATTAAACGGCAGGGCATTTCCACATCATTTGAAGGAGTGTGCCTACTTTAGAGGGCACAGTGAACATTTTGGAATGAGGCCAATTTCCAATTTAAAACATTTCCTTGATGTTAAATACAGTCTGTGAACAAACATAAAATATTGAAATTGATGGTTCGGATTACGGGATGCCAAGGTCATATTGTTCCATATTCTGTTCCAGTTAAAGCGTGGTTAAGATTAAATTATATAGAGCTGTGGGCTAGCTCAGAATATGAGCTTTCCAAATGTTGTTTATATATTATAGAGATTAGTCCTTTCGGGAGCCGCAAAAATGTATTTATATATCCCATCATTGGGTGTTTCGGTAGTTGGGTTTCCCATGGGACAGCAAAGCTGACCTACATTGTAAATATAGAAACAAGGAGTAGCCTGGTAATGTGTATGTATTTTTCAAATCTTGGTATTTCTCAATCCATTACTGTCTATGATATTAAGAAGGGTACGGATTCCACATTTGGATCATCGTGGGGATGCAAAAGGACACCGTCCAGGTCGCAAGGCATTAGAGTGAAATTGTATGGGCATGACATTTTGATTCCCAGTTAAATTGTTTTAAAAATGTTCCTCAAAATAGAAATTGTCGAGATCGGTGTGGAAGAACTTGACTGGCCTGCACAAAGCCTGGACCTCAACCCCAACAAACACTTTTCGGATGAATTGGGACGCCGACTGCAATCCAGGCCTAATCGCCCAACATAATCGCCCAGCACGACCTCACGAATGCTCTGTGGCTGAATGGAAGCAAGTCCCCCCAACAATGTGGGGATGTTATAGCAGCAAAAGGGGGATCAACTCATAATTAATGCACATGATTTTGAAATGAGACGTTCGACAAGCAGATGTCCGCATACTTTTGGTCATGTATTGTATTTCAAGTGCCTTCAGAAAGTATTCACACCCCTTGATTTCTGCCACGTTTTGTTGTGTTAAAGCCTGAATTTAAAATGGATTACATTGATATGTTGTGCCACTGGTCTACACACAATACCCCATGATGTCAAAGTGAAATTATGTTTTGAAAAAAAATATGAAAAGAATGAAAAAAGCTATAATATCTTGAGTCAAATAGTGTTCAACCCTGTTGTTATGGCCTGGACTCACTCTGTGTGCAAGTCATGACTACCCCATATCTGTACCCCACACAAACTCAGCAACAAAAGAAACGTCCTCTCACTGTCAACTGTGTTCATTTTCAATAAACTTAACATGTGTAAATATTTGTATGAACATAACAAGATCAACAACTGAGACGTAAACTGAACAAGTTCCACAGAAATGTTACTAACAGAAATGGAATAATGTGTCCCTGAACAAAGGGGGAGGTGAAAAATAAGTCAGTATCTGGTGTTTCCACCAGCTGCATTAAGTACTACAGTGCATCTCCTCCTCATGGACTGCACCAGATTTGCCCGTTTTTGCTGTGATATGTTACCCCACTCTTCCACCAAGACACCTGCAAGTTTCCGGACATTTCTGGGGCGAATGGCCCTAGCCCTCACCCTCTGATCAAACAGGTCCCAGATATGCTCAATGGGATTGAGATCCGGGCTCTTCGCTGGCCATGGCAGAACACTGACATTCCTGTCTCGCAGGAAATCATGCACAGAACGAGCAGTATGGCTGGTGGCATTGTCATGCTGGAGGGTCATGTCAGGGTGAGCCTGTAGGAAGGGTACCACATGAGGGAGGATGTCTTCCCTGTAACGCACAGCGTTGAGATTGCCTGCAATGACAACAAGCTCAGTCCGATGATGCTGTGACACACCGCCCCAGACCATGACGGACCCTCCACCTCCAAATTGATACAGGTGTACAGGCCTCGGTGTAACACTCATTCCTTCGGTGATAAACACAAATCCGATCATCACCCCTGGTGAGACAAAATTGCGACTCATCAGAGAAGAGCACTTTTGCCAGTCCTGCCTGGTCCAGCGATGGTGGGTTTGTGCCCATAGGCAACATTGTTGCCGGTGATGTCTGGTGAGGACCTGCCTTACAACAGGCCTACAAGCCCTCAGTCCAGCCAATCTCAGCCTATTGTGGACAGTCTGAGCACTGATGGAGGGATTGTGCGTTCCTGGTGTAACTCAGGCAGTTGTTGTTGCCGTCCTGTACCTATCCCGCAGGTGTGATGTTTGGATTTTAAATTTTTTTTTTGTTCACTTTTATTTAACCAGATAGGCCAGTTGAGAACAATTTCTCATTTACAACTGCGACCTGGCCAAGATAAAACAAAGCAATGCGACAAAAACAACAACACAGAGTTACACATAAACAAACATAGTCAATAACACAATAGAAAAATCTATGTACAGTGTGTGCAAATGTAAAAGAGTAGGGGGGTAAAGTCAATAAATTGGCCATGGTGGCAAAATAATTACAATTTAGCATTAACACTGGAGTGATAGATGTTTAGACGATGATGTGCAAGTAGAGACACTGGGGTGCAAAAGAGCAAGAGGAGAAGTAACAATATGGGGATGAGGTAGTTGGGTGTGCTATTTACAGATTGGCTGTGTACAGGTACAGTGATCGGTAAGCTGCTCTGACAGCTGATGCTTAAAATTAGAGAGGTAGATATGACTCCAGCTTCAGTGTTTTTGAAATTCGTTCCAGTCATTGGCAGCAGAGAACTGGACGGACAGGAGGCCAAAGAAAGTGTTGGCTTTGGAGGTGACCAGTGAAATATACCTGCTGGAGGGCGTGCTACGGGTGTGTATTTCGTTGGTGACCAGTGAGCTGAGATAAGGCGGTGCTTTACCAAGCATAGACTTATAGATGACTTGGAGCCAGTGGGTTTGGAGACAAATATGTAATGAGGGCCAGCCAACGAGAGCATACAGGTCGCAGTGGTGGGTTGTATATGGGGCTTTGGTGACAAAACAGATGGCACTGTGATAGACTACATCCAATTTGCTGAGTAGAGTGTTGGAGGATATTTTGTAAATTACATCGCCGAAGTCAAAGACCGGTAGGATAGTCAGTTTTACGAGGGTATGTTTGGCAGCATGAGTGAAGGAGGCTTTGTTGCGAAATAGGATTTCCGATTCTAGACATAATATTGGATTGGAGATGCTTAACGTGAGTCTGGAAGGAGAGTTTACAGTCTAACCAGACACCTAGGTATTTGTAGTTGTCCACATATTCTAAGTCAGAACTGTCCAGAGTAGTGTTGCTAGTCGGGTGGGAGAGTGCGGGCAGCAATGGGTTGAAGAGCATGCACTTAATATTACGTGCATTTAAAAGCAGTTGGAGGGCTCGGAAGGAGTGTTGTGTGGCATTGAAGCTTGTTTGGAGGTTTGTTAGCACATGTCATGTTCTGACCTTAATTTCCTTTGTTTTGTCTTTATTTAGTATGGTCAGAGCGTGAGTCGGGGTGGGCAGTCTATGTTTGTTTTTCTATGTTTGGTTTCTGTTTTGGCATAGTATGGTTCTCAATCAGAGGCAGGTGTCGTTAGTTGTCTCTGATTGAGAATCATACTTAGGTAGCCTGGGTTTCACTGTCGGTTTGTGGGTGTTTGTTTCCATGTGTGTGTTTGTCGCCACACGGTACTGTTTCGTTTTTTGTAGATTTCCCGTTATCGTTTATTGTTTTTGTTTGAGTGTTAATTTGTCTTTATTAAAAACATTAAGAACACTTACCACTCTGCATCTTGGTCCAATCCGTATTCCTCTTCAGACGAAGAGAAAATCTGCCGTTACAGAAACACCCTGGACACAGCCAGGGAATATCGCCATCCCAAGGCAGAGCTAGAGGCAGCGAAGGCAGAGAGGCGCTGGTATGAGGAGGCAGCACGGCAGCGCGGCTGGAAGCCCCCAAAAATTCTTGGGGGTTGGCACACGGGGAGTGTGGTGAAGCCAGGTACGAGACTTGCGCCAACTTTCCGTGCTTACCGGAGAGAGAGAGGGACCGGGCAGGCACCGTGTTATGCGGTGGAGCGCACAGTCTCCCCAGTGCGTGTGCATAGCCCGGTGCGGTACATTCCAGCTCCTCGTATCGGCCAGGCTAGAGTGGGCATCGAGCCAGGTGCCATGAAGCCGGCTTTACGCATCTGGTCTCCAGTGCGTCTTCTCGGGCCGGCGTACATGCAACCAGCCTTACGCATGGTGTCCCCAGTTCGCAAGCACAGCCCAGTGTAGGCTATTCCACCTCGCCGCACTGGCCTGGCTACCGGGAGCATCCAACCAGGTAAGGTTGGGGAGGCTCGATGCTCAAGTGCTCCAGTGCACGGTCCGGTCTATCCAGTGCCACGCAAGCCCTCTCATTTCAGATGCTAAGGCTATTGAGTCAGAAAGAATGTGGTGATTGACAGTATAAGAATGGCTAGGTCGATGTAGACGGCTGCATAGTACTGTCTTTTATCGATGGCGGTTAAGATATCGTTTAGGACCTTAAGCGTGGCTGAGGTGCACCCATAACCAGCTCAGAAACCAGATTGCATAGTGGAGAAGGTATGGTGGGATTTGAAATGGTCGGTGATATGTTTGTTAACTTGGCTTTTGAATATTTTAGAAAAGCAGGGCAGGATAGATTTAGGTCTGTAACAGTTTGTGTATAGAGTGTCTCCTCCTTTGAAGTGGGGGATGACCACGGCAGCTTTATTATCTTTGGGGATCTCGGGATCTCAAGTTTCTGCTGGGGGTGCTGAGATGTTGACATGGGTAGGGGTAGCCAGGTGGAAAGCATGACCAGCCATAGAAAAATACTTATTGAAATCGATTATTGTAGATTTATCGGTGGTGACAATGTTTCCTATTCTCAGTGCAGTGGGCAGCTGGGAGGAGGTGCTCTTCTTCTACATGGACTTTACAATGTCCCAAAAGTTTTGGGAATTAGTGCTACAGTATGCAAATTTCTGTTTGAAAAAGCTAGCCTTTGCTTTCCTAACTGCCTGTGTATATTGGTTCCCGACTTCCCTGAAAAGTAGCATATCGCGGGGGCTGTTCGATGCAAATGCAGAATGCCACAGGATGTTTTTGTGCCGGTCAAGGGCAGTCAAGTCTGGGGTGAACCAAGGGCTATATCTGTTCTTAGTTCTACATTTTTTGAATGGGGCATGCTTATTTGAGTTGGTGAGGAAAGCACTTTTAAAGAGCAACCAGGCATCCTCTACTGACAGAATGAGATCAATATCCTTCCAGGATACCCAGGCCATATCGATTAGAAAGGCCTGCTCGCTGAAGTGTTTTAGGGAGCGTTTGATAATGATGAGGGGTAGTCGTTTGGCTGCAGACCCATTATGCACGCAGGCAATGAGGCAATGAGATCTTGGTTGAATACAGCAGAGGTGTATTTAGAGGGCAAATTGGTCAGGATGATATCCCACATAGCCTGGTTCCTCTCTAGGTTTCTTCCTAGGTTTTGGCCTTTCTAGGGAGTTTTTCCTAGCCACCGTGCTTCTACACCTGCATTGCTTGCTCTTTGGGGTTTTAGGCTGGGTTTCTGTACAGCACTTTGAGATATCATCTGATGTAAGAAGGGCTATTTAAATACATTTGATTTGATTTAATGTTGCTAGGATGTGTATGTACACAATTCCTTGTAACTGACAATGTCCCAGTTCTTCCATATGCAGAGTTCCTTGTGCGGGATTAATTATTGTGACCATCTGTTTAGTGTACTTGTGGGCACGTCTATGGGGTTTTGTGATTTCCCATTTTGTGGGTTTTCCCTGGACCGTTTAAGTCCCCCTGTTTGGGGGCATTTGTTTGTTCATTACGCCCTGTGTGTTCGTGAGGGTTGGCTTATGTTCGCCGTTTGTCGGTGCATTAAAATAGCACCCACCTGAACTGTCTGCTTCCTGAGCTTGACTCCTCACCCACTACACTCAGATCGTTACAGATTGGGAACCATACCAGGCCAACATAGAAAATAAAAAACTAGACTTCCCACCCTAGTCACACCCTGACCTAACCAAAATAGAGAAAAAAAAGGTTCTCTAAGGTCAGGGCATGACAATTCTAAAATTGATTATATTGTTTTTTCCCCTCACCTATCTAATACCCCATAATGACAAAACAAAAACTGTTTTTTAGAAATGTATAAATGTAAAAAAATAATAACTGAATTATCACATTTACATAACTACCCTTTACTCAGTATGTTTGTGAAGCACCTTTGGCTACGATAACAGCCTCGAGTCTTCCTGGATATGACGCGTTTTTGGAGAGTTTCTCCCATTCTTCTCTGCAGATCCTCTCAAGCTCTGTCAGGTTGGATGGGGAGCGTCGCTGCACAGCTATTTTCAGATCTCTCCAGAGATGTTTGATCAGGTTCAAGTCAGGGCTTTGGCTGGGCCACTCAATGACATTCAGAGACTTGTCCTGAAGCCACTCCTGCATAGTCTTGGCTGTGTGCTTAGGGTCGCTGTCCTGTTGGAAGGTGAACCTTCACCCCAGTCTGAGGACGATCTCTCTGTACTTTGCTCCTTTCATCTTTCCCTCGATTCTGACTAGGATCCCAGTTCCTGCCGCTGAAAAACGTCTCCACAGCATGATGCTGCCACGATCATGCGTCACCGTTGGGATGATGCCAGGTTTCCTCCAGACGTGACCACTATACTTCTTTGTAGGGACGGTGCCAGGTTTCCTCCAGACGTGACGCTTGGCATTCAGGCCAAAGAGTTCAATCTTGGTTTCATCAGACCAAAGAATCTTGTTTCTCATGGTCTGAGTTCTTAATCAATCAATCAAACAAATGTATTTATAATGCCCTTTTTACATCAGCTGATGATGTCACAAAGTGCTATACAGAAACCCAGCCTAAAACCCCAAAGAGCAAGCAATGCAGATGTATAAGTATGGTCACAAGTAAAAACTCCCTAGAAAGGCCAGAACCTAGGAAGAAACCTAGAGAGGAACCAGGCTATGAGGGGTGGCCAGTCCTCTTCTGGCTGTGTCGGGTGGAGATTATAACAGTACATGGCCAAGATATTCAAACCTTCATAAATGGGTCAGGATCAAATAATAATAAACACATTGGTTGTCGAGGGTGCAACAGGTCAGCACCCCAGGAGTAAATGTCAGTTGGCTTTTCATAGCCGATCATTCAGAGTTAGAGACAGCAGGTGCGGTAGAGAGAGAGAGAGTCGAAAACAGCAGATCCGGGACAAGGTAGCACGTCCGGTGAACAGGTCAGGGTTCCATAGCAGCAGGCAGAACAGTTGAAACTGGAGCCACAGCATGACCAGGTGGACTGGGGACAGCAAGGAGTCATCAGGCCAGGTAGTCCTGGGGTAATGGTCCTCGTGCTCAGGTCCTCAGAGAGAAAAGAGAGAAAAGAGAGAAAGAGAGAGAAAGAGTTAGAGGGAGCATACTTAAAGACACCGGGCAAGACAGGAGAAATACTCCAGATATAACAGACTGATCCTAACCCCTCGGCATAAACTATTGCATCATAAATACTGAAGGCTGAGACAGGAGGGGTCGGGAGACACTGTGGCCCCGTCCGACGATACCCCTGGACAAGTGCAACCAGGCAGGATATAACCCCACCCACTTTGCCAAAGCACAGCCCCCACACCACTAGAGGGATATCTTCAAACCACCAACTTACTACCCTGAGACAAGGAAGAGTATAGCCCACGAAGATCTCCCCCACCGGCTCGAACCCGAGGTGGACGCCAACCTGGACAGGAAGATCACGTCAGTGACTCAACACACTCAAGTGACGCACTCCTCTTAGGGAAGTTATGGAAGAGCACCAGTAAGCTAGTTACTCAGCCCCGTAATAGGGTTAAAAACCTCTTGGCGCACCCATCCCGTTAGCGGGATCATTTTCGTCAACATCCGCTGAATTGCAGAGCGGCAAATTCAAATTAAATTACTAAAAATATTACATTTTCATGGAATCACAAGTGCAATATAGCAACACACAGCTTAGCTTGTTGTTAACCTCTTGCGGCGAGCAATCCCGTATCCGGGATCCTATTTATAGCCTCAAGCTCATTACCATAACGCAACGTTAACTATTCATGAAACTCACAAATGAAAGCTTAGCCTTTTGTTAACAACACAGTCATCTCAGATTTTCAAAATATGCTTTTGAAAAAAAAAACACAAGCATTTGTGTAAGAGTATTAATAGCTAGCATAGCATTAAGCCTAAAATTCAGCAGGCAACATTTTCACAAAAACAAGAAAAGCATTCAAATAAAATCATTTACCTTTGAAGAACTTCAGATGTTTTCAATGAGGAGACTCTCAGTTAGATAGCAAATGTTCAGTTTTTCCAAAAAGATTATTTGTGTAGGACAAATCGCTCCGTTTTGTTCATCACGTTTGGGTAAGAAAAACCCCCGAAAATTAAGTCATTACAAGGCAAACTTTTTTCCAAATTAACTCCATAATATCGACAGAAACATGGCAAACATTGTTTAGAATCAATCCTCAAGGTGTTTTTCACATATCTATCGATGATAAATCATTCGTGGCAGTTGACTTTCTCCTCTGAAGAAAATGGAAACGTGCATGGAGCTGGAGATTACGCAATAATTTCGACGGAGGACAGCGGGCGGACGGACACCTGGTAAATGTAGTCTCTTATGGTAAATCTTCCAATTATATGCCTACAAATACGTCACAATGCTGCAGACACCTTGGGGAAACAACAGAAAGTGCAGGCTCATTCCTGGTGCATTCACAGCCATATAAGGAGACATTGAAAACACAGCGCATTCAAAATCTGGACCATTTCCTGTATGTATTTCATCTTGGTTTCGCCTGTAGCATTAGTTCTGGGGAACTCACTGATAATATCTTTGCAGTTTTGGAAACTTCAGAGTTTTGTCTTTCCAAAGCTGTCAATTACATGCATAGTCGAGCATCTTTTCGTGACAAAATATCTTGTTTAAAACGGGAACGTTTTTTTATCCAAAAATTAAAAGAGCGCCCCCTATCTCGAAGAAGTTAATCCACCTGGCATGTCAGATTTCAAAAAAGCTTTACAGCTACATCAAGCGTTTATGTAAGGACATCTCTCTCAGGAGACAAAACATTACAAACAGCTAGCAGCAAATTAGATTGGTCACGAAAGTCAGAAAAGCAATAAAATGAATCGCTTACCTTTGATGATGTTTGCACTCACGAGACTCCCAGTTACACAATAAATGTTTTTTTTGTTCCATAAAGATGATTTTCATATCCAAAATACCTCCATTTGCTTGGCGCGTTTTGTTGAGTAATTCACAGGCTCGAGCGGTCACGACGGGGCAGACGTGAATTCCAAATAGTATCCGAAAAGTTCGTAGAAACATGTCAAACGTTTTTTTATAATCAATCCTCGGGTTGTTTTTACGATAAATAATCGATAATATTCAACCGGACCGTAGCTTTTTCAATAGGAGAGAGAGAGAAAATGTCTGCTCCAAGCTGTTGCGCAAGCAAAACTCTGCTGGCACCCAGCCATCCACTGACGCGATGTGATCGTTCTCGCTCATTTTTCAGAATAAAAGGCTGAAACTATGTCTAAAGACTGTTCACACCATGTGGAAGCCATAGGAAAAGGAATCTGGTTGATATCCCTTTAAATGGAGGGAAGGCATGCAATGGAACGGGGAGATTTCAAAATAAGAGGCACTTCCTAGTTGGATTTTCCTCTGGTTTTCGCCTGCAATATCAGTTCTGTTATACTCACAGACAATATTTTGACAGTTTTGGAAACTTTAGAGTGTTTTCTATCCTAATCTGACAAGTATATGCATATTCTAGATTCTGGCCCTGAGAAATAGGCAGTTTCAAATGGGTACCTTTTTTAGCCATAAATTAAAATCCTGCCCCCTACACTCAAGAAGTTAAACTAATAACACACAAACAATTATACAGCTTCATGTCTTTATTGAACACACCATATGCAGCCTGAGAAATAGGCAGTTTAATTTGGGTATGTTTTTAATCCAAACATCAAAATACTGCCCCCTACACTCAACATGTTAAAGGCAGAAAATCCCAGTGGAGAGATGTGAACTGGCCAGGCAGAGACAGCAAGGGCGGTTTCGTCGGTCCAGGGCCTTTCCGTTCACCTTCACACCACCTGGGCCAGACTACAGAGACGAGTCTTCAATAAAGACTCAAGAGTCGAGCCCGAGTCTGCGTCTCTCACATGGATAGGCAGACCATTCCATAAAAATTGAACTCTATAGGAGAAAGCCCTGCCTCCAGCTATTTGCTTAGAAATTCTAGGGACAATAATGAGGCCTGTGTCTTGTGACCGTAACGTCCATGTCGGTATGTACAGCAGGACCAAATCGGAAAGATAGGTAGAAGCAAGCCCATGTAATGCTTTGTAGGTTAGCAGTAAAACCTTGAAATCAGCACTTGTCTTAAAACTTCTTATGGCTGGGGGCAGTATTGAGTAGCTTGGATGAATAAGGTGCCCAGCGATGCCCAGAGTAAACTGCCTGCTACTCAGTCTCAGTTGCTAATATATGCATAGTATTACTATGTTTGGATTGGAAACACTCTGAAGTTTCTAAAACTGTTTGATTGATGTATGTGAGTATAACAGAACTCACATGGCAGGCAAAAACCTGAGACAAAATCCAACCAGGAAGTGGGAAATTTGAGGTTGGTCGTTTTTCAACTCATTCCCTACTGAAGATACAGTGGGATATTGGTCATGTTGCACTTCCTAAGTCTTCCACTAGATGTCAACAGTCTTTAGAAACTTGTTTGAGGCTGCTAATGTAAAGGAGGGGCTCATAAGGGCTCTTTGAGTCAGTGGTCTGGCAGAGTGCCACAAACTCGTGACGCTCGTTCAAGTGAGAGGTAGCTCACGTTCCATTGCTTTTCTACAGACAAAGGAATTCTCTGGTTGGAACATTATTGAAGATTTATGTTATAAACATCCTAAAGATTGATTCTATACATCGTTTGACATGTTTCTACGGACTGTAACAGAACTTTTTGACATTTTGTCTGCTCCCAGTGAACGCGCTTTGTGAGTTTAGATTTGTTTACAAAACGCTCTAACAAAAGTAGCTATTTGGACATAAATGATGGACATTATCGAACAAAACAAACATTTATTGTGGAACTGGGATTCCTGGGAGTGCATTCTGATGAAGATCATCAAAGGTAAGTGAATATTTATAATGCTATTTCTGACTTCTGTTGACTGCACAATATGGCGGATAACTTTTTGGCTTGTTTGATCTCTGAGTGCCGTACTCAGATTATTGCATGGTTTGCTTTTTCCATAAAGCTTTTTTGAAATCTGACACAGCGGTTGCATTAAGGAGAAGTGTATCTAAAGTTCCATGCATAACACTTGTATTTTCATCAACATTTATTATGAGAATTTCTGTAAATTGATGTGGCTCTCTGCAAAATCACCAAATGTTTTTGGAACTACTGAACATAACACGCCAATGTATACTGAGATTTTATTATATAAATATTAACTTTATCGAACATAACATACATGTATTGTGTAACATGAAGTCCTATGAGTGTCATCTGATGAAGATCATCAAAGGTTAGTGATTAGTTCTATCTCTATTTCTGACTTTTGTGACTCCTCTCTTTGGCTGGAAAAAATGCTTGTGTTTTTCTGTGACTTGGCTCTGACCTATCATAATCATTTGTGGTGCTTTCGCCGTAAAGCCTATTTGAAATCGGACACTGTGGTGGGATTAACAAGAAGTGTATCTTTAAAATGTTGTGAAATACTTCTATGTTTGAGGAATTTTAATTATGGGATATTATGGGAATTTGGCACCCTGCACTTTCACTGGCTCTTGTCATATCGATCCCGTTAGCGGGATCTTAGCCCTAAGAAGTTTTAACAGGAAGCCAGTGTAGAGAGGCTAGCACTGGAGTAATATGATCAAATTTTGGGGTTCTAGTCAAGATTCTAGCAACCGTGTTTAGCACTAACTGAAGTTTATTTAGTGCTTTATCCGGGTAGCCGGAAAGTAGAGCATTGCAGTACTCTAATCTAAAAGTGACAAAAGCATGGATACATTTTTCTGCATAATTTTTGGACAGAAAGTTTCTGATTTTTGCAATGTTACATTGATGGAACAAAAGCTGTCCTTGAAACAGTCTTGATATGTTCGTCAAAAGAGAGATCAGGGTCTAGAGCAACGCAGAGGTCCTTCATAATTTTATTTGAGACAACTGTACATCCATCAATATTAATTGTCAGATCCAACATAAGATCTCTTTGCTTCTTGGGACCTAGAACGAGCATCTCTGTTTTGTCCGAGTTTAATAGTAAAACATTTACCGCCCTCCACTTCCTTATGTCTGAAACACAGTCTTCCAGGGAGGGCAAATTTGGGGCGTCACCATGTTTCATAGAAATGTACAGCTGTGTATCGTCCGCATAGCAGTGAAAGTTAACATTGTTTTTCCAAGAGGTAAAATATATACACCAAAATGTACAGTTGATTTGTCAGAGGACAAACAATCCACCGAGACAAATTGATACCTTTCCGACAGATAACATCTAAGCCAGGCCAGAACTTGTCCGTGTAGACCAATTAGGGTTTCCAATCTCTCCAAAAGAATGTGGTGATCGATGGTATCAAAAGCAGCACTAAGGTCTAGGAGCACGAGGACAGATGCAGAGCCTCGGTCTGACGCCATTAAAAGGTAATTTACCACCTTCACAAGTGCAGTCTCAGTGCTATGATGCGGTCTAAAACCACTAAAAGGTAAAAAGGTGTTTTATATACATTGTTTGTCTTCAGGAAGGCAGTGAGTTGCTGCACAACATTTTTTTTAGAGGAATGGGAGATTCGATGTAGGCAGATTAGTTTTTTAAATATTTTCTGGGTCAGGGTTTGGCTTTTTCAAGAGAGGCTTTATTACTGCCACTTTTAGTGAGTTTGGTACACATCCGGTGGATAGGGAAGCTTTTATTATGTTCAATAAAGGAGGGCCAAGCACAGGAAGCAGATCTTTCAGTAGTTTTGTTGGAATAGGGTCCAGATTGAAGGTTTAGAGGCCATGACTATTTTCATCAATGAGATGCAGTATTAAAAACGTGAGTGTCTCCATTGATGCTAGGTTCTGGCAGTGTTGTGCAGACTCAGGACAAGGACAGGCTTTGGATAAATACGCAGATTTAAAGAGGTGTCCGTAATTTACTTTCTAATGATCATCATCAAATGATCAAGTTCCTGAATTGGGAATGCTACTTTTAGTTAGCTCTGTGACAGTATCAAAAATCAATTTGGATTGTTCTTGTTCTCCTCAGTTAAGTTGGAAAAATAGGATGATCGAGCAGCAGTGAGGGATCTTAGATACTGCATGGTATTGTCTTTCCAAGCTAGTCGGAAGACTTCCAGTTTGGAGCGCCACTTCTGTTCAAATTTTCTTGAAGCTTGCTTCAGGGCTCGGGTATTTTCTGTATACCAAGGGAGCTAGTTTCTTATGACAAATGTTTTTTTTGCTTTTAGGTGTGCAACTGCATCTAAGGTATTACGCAAGGTTACATTTGGTTAATCAGTTAGGTTGTTAACCGATTTTTGTCCTCTGATGCCCTTGGGTAGGTGGAGGGAGTCTGGTAGGGCATCTAGGAATCTTTGGGTTGTCAGAGAATTTATAGCACAGCTTTTGATGATCCTTGGTTGGGGTCTGAGCAGATTATTTGTTGCGATTGCAAACGTAATAAAATGGTGGTCCGATAGTCCAGGATTACGAGGGAAAACATTTAGATCCACAATATTTATTCCACGGGACAAAACTAAGTCCAGAGTATGACTGTGGCAGTGAGTAGGTCCGGAGACATGTTGGACAAAACCAACTGAGTCGATGATGGCTCCTAAAGCCTTTAGGAGCCTTTTGGCAAACTCCAAGTGGGCTGCCATTTGCCTTTTACTAAGGAGGGGCTTCCATCTGGCCACTCTACCATAAGGCCTGATTGGTGGAGTGTTTCAGAGATGGTTGTCCTTCTGGAAGATTCTCCCATTTCCACAAAGGAACTCTGGAGCTCTGTCAGAGTGACCATCGGGGTCTTGGTTACCTCCCTGGCCAAGGCTCTTCTCCCCCGATTGCTCAGTTGGGCCGGCTGGCCAGCTCTAGGAAGACTCTTGGTGGTTCTAAACTTCTTCCATTTAAGAATGATGGAGGCCACAATGCTGCACAAATATTTTGGTACCCTTCCCCAGATCTGTGCCTCGACACAATCCTGTCTCGGAGCTCTATGGACAAATACATCAACCTCATGGCTTGGTTTTTGTTCTGACATGCACTGTCAGCTGTGGAACCTTATGTAGAAAATCATGTACAATCAATTGAATTTACCACAGGTTGACTCCAATCAAGTTGTAGAAACATCTCAAGGAGGGTCAATGGAAACAGGATTCACCTGAGCTCAGTTTCGAGTCTCATAGCAAAGGGTCGGAATACTTGTGTAAATAAGTTACTTCTTTTTTATTTCTAATACTTTTGAAAACATTTCCTAAAACCTGTTTTTGCTTTGTCATTATGGGGTATTGTGTGTAGATTGATGAGAAAAATAAATGATTGAATCCATTTTAGAATAAGGTTCTATTGTAGCAAAATGTGGAAAAAGTCAAGAGGTCTGAGTACTTTCCAGATGCACTGTATATCATTTTTTTGCAGTGGAGGCCACGGTTGTGCGTCATTGCTAAATGCAAATAGGGGAAACACTGATAAAGTAGAAAGACTGATATGGTTTAAAAACATTCCATTCTAGCTAAAAAAAACACATTTTAATACACTTAACCCTACTGAGAACAGTAACATTTTGCACACACACATTAAGGTACACATAAGTAACAATTTCTAGTGAAAAAACACAATTGTGAAACAACATGTGTATATAGTGTTTTCGAAAAACTGTTATTTAAGTCACCACATATGTTACTTACACCACCACATCTAATTGTTATGCTTTTACATAATGTCAAACGCAACAGTAAACACTTACATCTCCATCACAAGACACAAAAAATTAAGTGTGTGTGGCGTGTAAATATTTATTGGACCTTGCGTCTATTTTGCAGTACAGAACACTTAAAAGACATCACAAGACACACAACACAATTATGTGTTTTATGATCAGATTGGCTGCATATGACCTGAGAGTACTAGTACCTCAGGCTCGTAATGACACACACTACCGGGTGGGATGCAGGGTTTTTTCTGGATCAAAAAGGGGCTTGCAGCAGGGGGAGAGGCAATGAGCGTGGCGGGCCGTCGGTGTGGCTGAATTTTAGAGTAAAGGCCCCCATCTTGGCGATGGGGGCCTTTCAAACAACCCTATCAAAAACATATAGCTATTTGATTGATTTTTGATTGATTGTCTATTTATTTGCCCATGCCTCATCCCTCTCTCTTTCTCTTAGAAATGTAGTTTTTGTTGTGAGTGTGTGGTACACACGCACACACACACAATTTGTGTATTGCTATACTTGTGAGATCTTTTTGGGGACCAACAATTGATTCCCATTCAAAATCCAATTTTCCCTAACCTCTAATCCTAAATCTTAACCTCAGCCTAACCACTAACCCTAACTCCTAAACATAAAATCATATTTTCCCTAAATCTAAATCCCTAACCCTAAATCTAAACCTAACCTTAACCCCAAACCCCTAACTCATAAACTTACATGTAACCCTTAACCCTAATTCTTATCAGAATTGTCCTTGGTTTAGGACTCTTGTGAGGAATTATGGTCCTCACAAGTATAGTAAAACAAACACACATACACACAACGTCCCCAGCCCCACAGCCTCTTCATTGGGCCTATACCTAATGACACTCACATGGCTCTCTCTGTTCCAAACAAACACTTCGTTCTCTTCTGCTTGTATTAGATTCGTCAGCCAGATAAATTACACTCAGTTCCCTTCTTCTGAGGAAGACCTCAGGAAGGCTATACCACCTACAGTACCTCACTCACTCAGACAGACAGAGGTATAATAAAGGTCCTATTGTAGAACCAGGAGACAGACAGTGAACTGCAGTAACCTCCCAGACACACATCTCACAACATATCTGATCAGGACTCAACATATCACGAAGGAGCTGTTTATGCCACTGGCTTCAGCATTGTGACCCACTACAAACATTTTTTGTTCTTGTGACCCACCAAAGGCACAGTGTTTCTATCACACCCCAGGTGTAAAATGTGACCCAATAATAACTGTAGACAGTGGAGTTTATATGCACTAGATTTTTTATGATGTTTTTTTACATTTAGTCATCAACTACTATTTGGTAAATTAGCATTGTTGGTGATTAGCCTACATTTCATCCCTATGACCATTCAGTGTTTAACCCACTGACTTGTTAGCAGCACATCTCTGGGCGTGAGCCACCAGTCAGTAAAGGTACTGCAGAATCAGACGTCCAAAGTTAAACTCCAGAATGGATTAATTAAGGGTTCATGTTTGGGATAGGGTTAAAAGTAAAAAGTAAAAAATGAGACCTTAGCACTGGGATTGAACATGAAACCTCTTGGAGCTGGAGCTTGTGGCTTACACCCATTTGGAGTCCCTGTCCGCAACACAAAGCAAAACCCAAGCCTACTTGATGGTAATAGCGCACTCCGTTGCCCCTATTGGCCGGGTTTGACATCATCTCCTGATGTCCTGCTTACATTGATGGATGTCTAATTTTGCAGTGGATCTTGAGCGGCCTGGCTACGTTTGGAAAAACTTCGGGGTCCAACTATTTGCAGTTGAATGTAGTTATATCTGTCCTTTCTTGCAATCAATATGGGTTGTGTAGGATGTTATATAGCCTAGCTAATACTAACACAAATATACATTATCTGTTATTATCATCTCCTGATCGTCTCTGTACGTGTGCACATGTACGCGTCCTCTGAATTATGATGCAGTAAAACTTTGTTTGCTGAAGCGCAGAGGCCTACCTGAACTGGGTAGTAAAACGTCTTATCGGTTAAATGTTTGTTGAACTTTTAATGTTCTTTTCCGTTATCTACTCCATTTCGAAGTCAAAAATAACTAACTCTCAACATTTACAGCTGGGCTGTGCCTTGAAGTATACTAAAGTGTTTTATCTCCACAAACACCTTATATAACGTATGAGCCAGCCAGGTCCTAAATGTCTGAATAGCAGATTTGGGGAGAGGAAATTGTCATGGTATCGGACACACTGACTGGACTGTGGTTCATGTGCTGTCTTCGTCAGGTTCTTTAAACAACGTGGCCCCAAACAAACACACACACAGGCCCAGGTTGCTGTATTAGCACTGTGACAAATGTAGTCCTACTTGGGAATAGTGTCAATTATACATATTGACTAGACCTAAGCCTAAGATAACTGCAACAAATATGGGAGGCAGATAGCGTGGCAGTTAGACCATTGAGCCAGTAAACAAAAGGTCGCTAGTTCGAATACCCAAGCCAATAATGTAACAAATATGTTGATGTACCATTGAGCAAGGCACACAACCCTACTTTTCTCCAGGGGTGCGAAACTGCTATGGCTGACCCTGTAAATAGAACACATTTGATTTCATTTCACCTATCCAGTGTATGTGACAATAAAATGTATTTGTTTTGTAATAATGTCCCTGTTTCTCATGGGGATTTACAGCCACTACTATACTTTGGCTGTCAGCCTTGTCATTGGGTTGTTTTTAGGATTTAATTCATTTGTGTTGGTACCAGTGTTGTTTTCAGTGCATTCAGAAAATATTCCCACCCCTTGACTTTTTCCACATTTTGTTGTGTTACAGCATGAATTTAAAATGGATTAAATTGAGATTGTGAGTAACTGCCCTATACACAATACCCCATAATTTCAAAGTGGAATTATGTTTTTAGAAATGTATAAATGAATGAAATAAGTTGCATGTACTCACTCTGTGTGAAATAAAAGTGTTTTTCTATGACTATCTCATCTCTGTACACCACACATACAGTTACAGTGCATTCAGAAAATATTCAGACCCTTTGACTTTTTCTAATTTTTTTACATTACAGTGTTCTTCTAAAATTGATTAAATAGTTGTTTTCCCTCAATCTACACACAATACCCCATAATGACAAAGTGAAGACAAGTTTTTAGAAATTTGAGCAAATGTATAGAAAAACAGAAATAAGTGAATTATGTAAATAAGTATTCAGACCCTTTGCTATGAGAATCAAAACTGAGCTCAGATGGCCTTGATCAGGGAGGTGACCAAGAACCCAATGGTCACTCTGACAGAGCTCTAGAGTTCCTCTGTGGAGATGTGAGAACCTTCCAGAAGGACAGCCATCCCTGCAGCACTCCACCAATCAAGCCTTTATGGTAGAGTGGTCAGACGGAAGCCACTCCTCAGTAAAAGGCACATGAGAGCCTGCTTGGAGTTTGCCAAGAATCAAGATTCTCTGGTCTGATGAAACCAAGAATTAACTCTTTGGCCTGCATGCCAAGAGTCACATCTGGAGGAAACCTGGCACCATCCCTACGGTGAAGCATGGTTTTGGCAGCTTTATGCTGTGGGGATTTTTTTCAGCAGCAGGGACTGGGAGACTAGTCAGGATCGAGAAAAAATGAACGGAGCAAAGTAACAGGACAACGACCCTAAGCACACAGCCAACACAACGCAGGAGTGGCTTCGGGACAAGTCTATGAATGTCCTTAAGTGGCCCAGCCAAAGCCCGGACTTGAACCCGATCTAACATCTCTGGAGAGACCTGAAAATAACTGTGCAGCGTCTCTCCCAATTCACCCTGACTGTAACGGCAGATTTCCTCCTCTTCGTCTGAAGAGGTGTAGCAAGGATCGGACCAATACGCAGCATGGTAAGTGTCCATGTTTTAATAGAAAAGACTGAACATGACACAAATACAAAATAACAAAGTGAAATGGAAATGAAACAGTCCCGTGTGGCACAAACACTGACACAGGAAACAAACACCCACAAACCAACAGTGAAACCCAGGCTACCTAAATATGGTTCTCAATCAGGGACAACGATAAACAGCTGCCTCTGATTGAGAACCATATCAGGCCAAACACAGAAATAGAAAAAAACCTAGAAACACAAACATAGACTGCCCACCCCAACTCACGCCCTGACCATACTAAATAAAGACAAAACAAAGGAAATAAAGGTCAGAACGTGACACTGACAGAGCTTGAGAGGATCCGCAGAGAAGAATGGGAGAAACTCCCCAAATGCAGGTGTGCCTAGCTTGTAGTGTCATACCCAAGAAGATTCAAGACTGTAAGGTGCTTCAACAGAGGGGATAAAAACAATTTAATCCATTTTAGAATAAGAAAATGTCTAAAAAATCAAGGGGTACGAATAATTTCTGAATGCACTGTATCTGTAAGGTCAGTCGAACAGTGAATTTCAAACACAGATTCAACCACAAAGACCAGGGAGGTTTTACAATGCCTTGAAAAGAAGTGCACCTATTGGTACATGGATAAAAAATATAAAAAGCAGACAATGAATATCCCTTTGAATATGGTGAAGTTATTAATTACACTATGGATGGTGTATCAATACACCCAGTCACTACAAAGATAACACCGTCCGTTACCGTCGACGAAGAAAACCACTCTGTTATTTCATCTTGAGGCCAATGGTGACTTTAAAACAGTTACAGAGATTAATGGCTGTGATGGGAGATAACTGAGGATGGATCAACAACATTGTAGTTACTCCACAACACTAAGATAAAGAAGGAAGCCTGTACGGGAAAATAAATATTCCGAAACATGAATCCTGTTTGCAACAAGGCACTAAAGTAAAACTGCAGAAAAGTGTCAAAGCAAATTAACTTTTGTTCTGAATACAAACAAAGTGTTATGTTTGGGGCAAATCCAATACAACACATTACTGACTACCACTCTCCATATTTTCAACCATAGTGGTGGCTGCATCATGTTATGGGGGTGTTTGTAATCATGAAGGACTAAGGAGTTTCATTCTGGATTAAAAAAAACTAACGGAATCGAGCTCAGCAAAGGCAAAATCCTAGAGGAAATCCTGGTTCAGTCTGCTTTCCACCAGACACTGGATGATTAATTCACCTTTCAACAGAACAATTCCCTAAAACACAAGGCCAAATCTACACTAGTTGCTTACTGAGAAGACAGTGAATGTTCCTGAGTGGCATAGTTACAGTTTTAAATTAGATATACTTTCAAATCTATTGCAAGACCTGAAAATGGTTGTCTAGCAATGATAAACAACCAATTTGACAAAGCTTGAATAATAAAAAATTTAAATAATGGACAAATGTTTTACAATCCAGGTGTGGAAAGCTCTCAGACTTATCCAGAAAGACTCAAATCTGCAATCTCTGCCAAAGGTGCTTCTGCAAAGAATTGACTCAGGGGCGTGAATACTTAGGTAAATGAGATATTTCTGTATTTCATTTTCAATCACTTTGTCATTATGGTCTACTGTGTGTAGATGGGTGAATTATTATTTATCCATTTGAATGGAGGCTGTAACTCCTCAAACAGTGCCTTCATAAAGTATTCATACCCTTTGACTTATTCCACATTCTTGTGTTACAGCCTCCATTCAAAATAGATTTTTTTTTTAAATGATTCACCCATCTACACACCATAATAACAAAGTGACTGAAAATTAAAATGAAATACAGTATTATCTCATTTACATAAGTATTCACACCCCTGGGTCAATACTTTGTAGAAGCACCTTTGGCAGCGATTGCAGCTTTGAGTCTTTCTGGGTGAATTCAACTAGATGTCCTCGCTTTCTCAAAGATTGTGTCATCACCCCCTTCATTTGAAGAAGACAACTGATGAAATATTTTATTGATCTAATGTTTATTTTTGTGTAAAAAAAATAGCCATGTTAAAATCCCTATTAAATTGCATATTAATGACAAAAGGGTGGCAGGAAGCCTAGCTGTTAAGAGTGTTGGGCCAGTAACCGAAAGGTTGCTGGTTAAAATCCCCAAGCTGGGGCCTCCCGAGTGGCACAGCGATCTAAGGCACTGCATCACTGCGTCACTACAGACCCGGGTTCGATCCCAGGCTGCGTCACAGCAGGCCATGACCAGGAGACCCATGAGGCGGCACACAATTTTCCCAGCGTCGTCCGGGTTAGGGGAGGGTTTGGCTGGCCAGAATATCCTTGTCCCATCGTACTCTAGCGACTCCTTGTGGTGGGCTGGTCGCCAGCTGGACGATGTTTCCTCCGACACATTGGTGCAGCTGGCTTCTGGCTTAAGTGAGCAGTGTGTCAAGAAGCAGTGAAGCTTGGCAAGGTCGTGTCTCGGAGGACGCATGGCTCTCGACATTCGCCCCCGATTTCGTACCAATTGAGGAGAGAAAGTAAAAAAATTAAATCCCCAAGCAGACTAGGTGATGTGCCCTTGAACAAAGTACTTCACCCTTGTCACTCTGGATAAGAGTGTCTGCTAAATGACTAGAATGCATTTGAAACTTCACGCACAGTCACACTTTTGTATGACTTATAACATTATTTTATGTGGGGGAAAAGGTGCTTGTATAATAAACACACCAAAATCCTCTGCTTTCAGTTTCAGGTAGAGCTCATTGTGCATTCCTCACACCAGGACAGAGGTGTCTCAGATGCAACAACACACTCACTCATCTTCACAAATTGCAAGCAAGCTAGTTACAGTGCCTCCTAAAGAAATCGTAAAAAGAGGGTGGGCTATCAGCTGATCATTGACGTTGATGATTGATGTAAATCTGCGAGTTAGCTGGCTTCATTTATTTTACTGATTGTGATTTATTTCTCTATGTCTTTCTGCCTCTCTTTGCTGTGGTTATCAGCCAATCCGACTAAATATTGATGATGATTTGGTGGAAAGCTTATCGAGTGGGTTCCGTACAACAATGACACAAAAAAATCACAAAAAAAGTACATTTTGGGGGAAATTATACCACCACACAAAAGGAGACTGGAAAGGTAGAGCCCTATCTCTGCACGTGCCTGCTCATATCAGCTATCATATCAATGAAACATCATACATACCTTGCCTCCACAAAGAGATAGAGAAAGACAGTGGATGGGAGAGATTGAAAGATATGTGGGGGAGGTGGCGATAGATAAAAATAGGATAAAGATGCATTGTCTTGTAGTGTGACAGATTTAGTACAATTGTAGTGTGACTGATTTAGTCAACTTGTAGTGCGACTAAATTAATCCACTTATAGTGTGACTGAGCGAATCCACTTGTAGTGTGACAGATTTAGTACAATTGTAGTGTGACTGATTTAGTCATCTTGTAGTGCGACTAAATTAATCCACTTGTAGTGTGAATGAGCTTATCCACTTGTAGTGTGACTAAGCTAGTCCATTTGTAGTGTGACTGAGTTTGTCCATTTGTAGTGTGACTGAGCTAGTCCATTTGTAGTGTGACTGAGCTAGTCCATTTGTAGTATGACTGAGCTTGTCCACTTGTAGTGTGACTGAGCTAGTCCATTTGTAGTGTGACTGAATTTGTCCACTTGTAGTGTGATTTAATTAGTCCACTTGTAGTGCAACTAAGCTAGTCGACATGTAGCGCAACTGAGCTATTCCACTTGTAGTGTGACAGAGCTAGTTCCCGTGTAGAGTGACTGAGCTAGTCCACTTGTCATGTGAATTAGTTAGTACACTTGTAGCGTGACTGAGCTAGTCCACTTGTAGTGTGACTGAGTTCGTCACCTAGAGGAACTATGGGAGGACTACAAAAAAAATGTAAACACCCTCGCTAGCACAGGGAAGAGAATAATTCTCCCCCGTACTACCTAAGGGGTTCGTAAAGTTTCAGCCGACTCTTTCCCCTGAACGAGTACCTGAAGAAACTTTTCAATGACCGGAATGTCTCTTTTTGTGACAACTTTGATTTACTGTGGGAACAACCAGCACATTTTAAGAGACTGGATTATTTCCGGAAACATCCCGAACTGTTTTAGAGACTGATGGACAGGGTCTGGTAATTGCTCCGGTTCTCCCTGTCAGAATAAGCAACAGAGGACTTGGAAAGCATATCAACTCCTGTAGAAATGGCACTATGGTTATTGTGAGTAACCTAATTTATGTTCCTTTAACTCCGCCATATACTGAGTTTATACACACTTATCTCCCACCATTCTGATAGATTGGAGACTGTCATAAAACGTTGTTGTAACGTTAATAATTTGGTTGTTATTCCATTGGTTACCTCGAGGCAGATGCCCCAGGGGCAGAGTGGCCCACACTCATTGAATGTTAGAGCAATCACAAGTAGAACCTTTCTCGTGAATGACCTCATTACTGAGCACGAAGTTGATTGTGTGTTTCTCACTGAAACATGGCTGTCATCAGACTGTAGTGCCGCTCTTATTGAAGCCTCCCCTCTGCATTACAGCTTTTCATACTCTTGTCAGAAAGGGCGAAAAGGGTGGGGGGACAGCCTCTATTTTTACTAATGCTCTCAGCTGTAAAGATATTTTGTTTGGTGGCTTTGGGTCTTTTGGGCATCATGCTATACTGTTTAAATGTCAGCCACCAGTGCTGGCCTTAACCCTGTAAAGGCCACCAAAGCACTGCCCCACTTTTTTTACTGATCTGTCTGAACTATTGTGTATTGTCCTTGAGAGATATGATAAAATCATTGGGTTGGGCGATTTTAATATTCACGTTGACAAAGAGACTGACTCCAAGGCCATTGAATTTATGAATCTTTTGAGCTCTATGTGGACTTTATCCAATATGTTACTGGGCCCACCCATAACCATGGCCATACTCTGGACCTCGTTATTACCAAGACGCTTTCTATTGGCATGTCCTCTATTGTTGATGTTGCTTGATCTGATCAGCACTCTGTATTCTTTACTACTTTGTTGCCCACAGGGTATTACTGAATGCGTTATTAAGCAACGCTATCTTACCTGTGAAGGTGCTACAGTTTTTGTGTATAAACAAAACTCCACCACCTATTCTGCCTTCCTCTTGGGATGATTTAGTTAACTTTAACAGCAAATTAAGGGCAACCATTGATGCCATAGCTCCAGTAAAGTTGAAAAAGTCCACATCCAAATAGAGAGCCCTTTGAGTGAGTGAGGAAACAAATCAATTAAAGAGAAATTGTAGAAAGGCAGAGCGGAAGTGGAGAAAGCCAAAGTTGCACGTCCCCATTATGATATTCTGAGAGAGCAACTTGGGATACAGTATATAACAAGGCAATTAGAAATGCCAGACGTGCTCATTTTTCTAGCTTGATCACTATTAATCAGAATAATTTGAGAGTGCTCTTCTCAACCATTGATGGCCTGATAAATCCTACCACCGCAAACCTATGTGAACTTTCCTCCACATCTAAATGTGATGAGTTTACCGCATGCTTCATAGATAAGATAACCAAGATGTGTCTGGATATCAGTCAAGCAAGACCTGATGAGACGTTTGATGATATTTGCCCTAGCCTACCACGCAAAGGCACTATGGATTTATTTTCCATGGTTGAGACAGACATGCTCAGGAAAGTGATATTCCAACGTAAGCAGTCTACCTTCTCGATCCTATCTCCATCACATTCTTAAAAACTGTTTTATTTGCATATCTGAAGAAGTGCAAGCTGTTGCTAATCACAGGCACTTTCCCCACTGCATTAAAACTGCTATGGTGTGTCACGTTCTGACCTTTATTTTCTGTGTTTTGTGTTTAGTTAGTATGGTCAGGGCGTGAGTTGGGTGGGCAGTCTATGTTTGTTTGTCTAGGTTTTGGGAATTTCTATGTTTCGGCCTAGTATGGTTCTCAATCAGAGGCAGGTGTCATTAGTTGTCTCTGATTGAGAATCATACTTAGGTGGCCTGGGTTTCACTGTGTGTTTGTGGGTGATTGTTTCCTGTCTCTGTGTATGCACCAGATAGGACTGTAATTTGAGTTTTCACGTTTTCTTGTTTTGTTAGTTTGTTCATGTGTACCTTATCGCATTAAAAAGTACCATGGAAAATTACCACGCCGCGTATTGGTCCTCTGATCCATTTCGCCTCTCCTCTTCGGAAGAAGAGGAGGAAACTCGTTACAGAATCACCCACCACAATCGGACCAAGCGGCGTGGTAAAGGACAGCGACGACAGCAGCAGCAGCATCAACAACAGAGGCCACCATCACAGGACTCCTGGACATGGGAGCAGATATTGAACGGAGAGGGACCCTGGGCACGGGCTGGGGAAAATCGCAGCCCCAAAGCAGAGCTGGAGGCAGTGAAAGCTGATCGGCGGCAATATGAGGAGCCAGCACGGCAGTGCGACAGGTACGAGAGGCAGCCCCAAAATTTTTTTGGGGGGGGGGCACACGAGGGGTGGTACTAAGCCAGGTAGCAGACCTGAGCTCACTCCTCGTGCTTATTATGAGCAGCGCATTACTGGTCAGGCACCGTGTTATGCGGTTGAGCGCACGGTGTCGCCAGTGCGTGTCCATAGCCCGGTGCGCTATAGGGCAGCCCCCCGAGAGTGCCATGCGAGTGTGGGCATTGAGCCAGGGCGTATGGTGCCTGCTCAGCGGGTCTGGTCGCCGGTACGCAGTCTGGGTCCAGGTTATCCTGCGCCGGCTCTGCGTGCTGTGTCTCCGGGGCGCTGGGAGGGTGCAGTGCGTCCTCTGCCTGCGCTCCGCTCGTACCGGGCAACTGTGGGAGTGGAGCCTAGGGGAGAGGTGCGTGTAGTAAGCACTAGATCTCCCGTGCTTACCCACAGCCCGGTTCAACCTGTGCCTGCACTTTTGAGGGTCCGGGCTCGAGTAGTTGTCCAGCCTGGGGAAGTGGTGCCAAGGTTGCGCACCAGAGCTCCAGTGCTCCCCACAGCCCGGTCTTTCAGGCTCCTCCTAACACCAAGCCTCCTGAAAGTCTCCCCAGCCTGGTAGTTCCTGTGGCAGCCCCACGCACCAGGCTGTCTCTCAGTCTCCTCCCTGCAGGTGCTCCCGCCTGTCCGGCGCCGCTGCCGGAGCGTTCCGCCTGTCCGGCGCCGCTGCCGGAGCCTCCCGCCTGTCCGGCGCCGCTGCCGGAGCCTCCCGCCTGTCCGGCGCCGCTGCCGGAGCCTCCCGCCTGTCCGGAGCCTCCCGCCTGTCCGGCGCCGCTGCCGGAGCCTCCCGCCTGTCCGGCGCCACTGCCGGAGCCTCCCGCCTGTCCGGCGCCGCTGCCGGAGCCTCCCGCCTGTCCGGCGCCGCTGCTGGAGCGTCCCGCCTGTCCGGCGCCGCTGCCTCCTGTAGCAGCTCCACGCACCAGGCTGTCTCTCTGTCTCCTCTCTGCAGGTGCTCCCGCCTGTCCGGCGCCGCTGCCGGAGCCTCCCGCCTGTCCGGCGCCGCTGCCGGAGCCTCCCGCCTGTCCGGCGCCGCTGCCGGAGCCTCCCGCCTGTCCGGCGCCGCTGCCGGAGCCTCCCGCCTGTCCGGAGCCTCCCGCCTGTCCGGCGCCGCTGCCGGAGCCTCTCGCCTGTCCGGCGCCGCTGCCGGAGCCTCCCGCCTGTCCGGCGCTGCTGCCGGAGCCTCCCGCCTGTCCGGCGCTGCTGCCGGAGCGTCCCGCCTGTCCGGCGCCGCTGCTGGAGCGTCCCGCCTGTCTGGCGCCGCTGCCGGAGCGTCCCGCCTGTCTGGCGCCGCTGCCGGAGCGTCCCTCCTGTCCGGCGCCGCTGCCGGAGCGTCCCTCCTGTCCGGCGCCGCTGCCGGAGCCTCCCGCCTGTCCGGCGCCGCTGCCAGAGCGTCCCGCCTGTCCGGCGCCGCTGCCGGAGCCCCTCAGCCCAGAGGCGCCAGAGCCCCTCAGCCCAGAGGCGCCAGAGCCCCTCAGCTCAGAGGCGCCAGAGCCCCTCAGCCCAGAGGCGCCAGAGCCCCTCAGCCCAGAGGCGCCAGAGCCCCTCAGCCCAGAAGCGCCAGAGCCCCTGTCCCTCTGTCCAGAGCCCCTGTCCCTCTGTCCAGAGCTTCTGCCCCTCTGTCCCGAGCTGCCCCTCTGTCCAGTGGGGTCATTGAGAGGGGTTGCCATGGTGAGAAAGCCACGGAGGCGGACAAAGACAATGGTGAAGTGGGGTCCGCGTCCCGCGCCAGAACCGCCACCGCGGACAGATGCCCACCCAGACCCTCCCCTATAGGTCAAGGTTTTGCGGCCGGAGTCCGCACCTTTGGGGGTACTGTCACGTTCTGACCTTTATTTTCTGTGTTTTGTGTTTAGTTAGTATGGTCAGGGCGTGAGTTGGGTGGGCAGTCTATGTTTGTTTGTCTAGGTTTTGGGAATTTCTATGTTTCGGCCTAGTATGGTTCTCAATCAGAGGCAGGTGTCATTAGTTGTCTCTGATTGAGAATCATACTTAGGTGGCCTGGGTTTCACTGTGTGTTTGTGGGTGATTGTTTCCTGTCTCTGTGTATGCACCAGATAGGACTGTAATTTGAGTTTTCACGTTTTCTTGTTTTGTTAGTTTGTTCATGTGTACCTTATCGCATTAAAAAGTACCATGGAAAATTACCACGCCGCGTATTGGTCCTCTGATCCGTTTCGCCTCTCCTCTTCGGAAGAAGAGGAGGAAACTCGTTACATGGTGGAACCCCTTCTGAAGAAAAGTCATCTAGCTTCTTCAGCTCCTAGCAGTTTCCAGGCAATCCCCAACCTTCTATTTTTAAGCACAAATATTGCGAATTTGGTGTTCAAACAGCGAAATGATTTAAGTACCAACTGTATTTTTTTAAATGCCAATGTGGTTTTCGTGCCCACCACAGCACAGAAATAGCCTTAGTTAACAACCACTTACAGATAGGGGGCAGTATTTTCACTTTGGATGAATTGCGTGCCTATAGTGAACTGCATCAAAAATCTGTCCTAAATTGCTAATATACGCACATTATAATTAATATTGGATAGAAAACACTCTGAAGTTTATAAAACCGTTTGAATTATGTCTGTGAGTATAACAGAACTCACAGGGCAGACAATCTTCCAAACAAGTTTTGAAATCCTGAACGTTGGGTTAACTTTGACGTCATCGCCCCCTCCCTTCCCAACAAGTTATGGATCTGGAAACACTTCCTACGTCTTCCATTAGATGTCCTCATTCAGTAAAATGTGTAATGGAGCATTTGCTGTGAACTTTGACCTAATGGGAAAGAAAATAGTTGGTGTCGCAAAATAATTTTGTGGCGCGTTTGTCTTTGAGTGCTTCGGCTGTTCCAATCAGCCCCAGATGAAAACGAATGATCCGGTTGGAATGCTATTGGATATATATGATTATAACATCTTGAAGATTGATTCTGCACTTAGTTTGACCAGTTTCTTCGACCTGTAATATGTCTTTTTGAAGTTTTGGAAGATTTCATGCAAAGTTATCCTGGACCAGAAGTCATTTTTTGGGCATGTGAGCTAAAAGTGGTAGCAAATGCTGCTACTTGGACACTAGAATTGAACATTATGAAACAAAACTATTTATTGTAGAACTAGGACTCCTTGCACTACATTCTGATGAAAGATCATCAAAGGTAAGGGAATATTTCTGTTGTAATTTTGTATTTCTGCTGACTCCAACATGGCGGAGAAATATTGTTACGTCTGAGCGCCGTCTCAGATTATTGCAATGTTAGGCTTTTTCCGTTAAAAACAAACGTTAAAAACAAATGTGACACAGCGGTTGCATTAAGAACCAGTGTATCTTTAATCATATGTAGAACATGTATCTTTAGTCAAAGTTTATGATGAGTATTTCTGTTATCTGGCGTAGCTTTCTATAATTCCTCCGGATATTTTGGAGGATTTTCTGAACATGGCGTCAATGTAAAACAAACAAAACATAAATGTACTGTGTAACTTGTCATATGACTGTCACCTGATGAAGATTTTCAAGAGGTTATTGATTGATTTTTTTTTTATCCTGCTTTTGTGATTTTTATCTTTTGCTGGAAAAAATGGCTACGTTTTTTCGTTGGTTTGGTGGTGGTCTAGCGTAAATATATGTTGTGTAAAACATTTTAAAAATCTGACACGCTGGGTAGATGAACAAGGTGTTTATCTTTCATTTGAGGTATTGGACTTGTTAATGTGTGGAGGTTAAATATTTCTAAAGAATATTTTTGCATTCCCTGCTCCACCTTTTCAGCTGAACGGGGGGGGGGGTCGTTCCCGTAGGGGAACCCATCGCCTCAACAGGTTTTAAATACTTGGATGGTTCACAACTTTCTCAAGCTAAATCAAGACAAGACCGAGGTACTTATTGTTGGAGCCAAAGCTCATAGGGAGAATCTAGCCACACATTTTAATTTGTGGGCAATAAAGGTAAAACAACCGGTATAACACCTAGGTGTTATTTTTGATTCTGAACAAAATATTGACTCACACAATCGGAATGTGACCAAAATTATATTTTTACCACCTGAGGAACATTGCCACGGTGCGGCCATTTCTCTCTCAGGCTGATACAGAGACATTCCTCCATGCTTTTATTACAGGTAAGTTTGACTATTGTAACGCTCTCCTGTCTGGTCTACCCAAGAAATCCATTCGTCAACTGCAAAACATACAGTATGCTGCAGCACATGTACTGCAAGACCAGACAGAGTGCACGTTACACCGGTTTTAATGTCTCTGCACTGGCTGCCTGTGAGTTTTAGAATTCATTTTAAGATTCTTCTATTGGTTTTTAAATCAATCCACGATTGTGCATCCCACTACATGTCAGACGTGCTTTTACATTATGTACCCAGTAGGTCCCTCAGGTCCTCTGGCACTGGCATTTTAACCACAGGAGGTTGGTATCAAATACATCAAACAAATGGTTTCCATTGTGTTTGATGCCTTTCCATTCACTCCGTTCCAGCCATTATTATGAGCCATCCATACCTCAGCCGCCTCCACTGCTTTTAACTATCCCAAAGCCTACGACCAAGAGGCATAGAGAGGCAGCCTTTAGTTATTCTGCCCCCAGCCTCTGGAATAGCCTGCCAAATACCCTGAGGGGGGCTGAATCTGTGAAAATATTTAAAAGAGATCTTGTTTTCATATTGTTTTCACTATACATTTTACCTCTTGGGGATGTTATTCGAAAACATAATGTTAACTTTCACTGCTATGCGGATGACACACAGCTGTACATTTCAATGAAACATGGTGAAGCCCCAAAATTGCCCTCGCTAGAAGCATGTGTTTCAGACATAAGGAAGTGGATGGCTGCAAACGTTCTACTATTAAACTACTATTAAACTCGGACAAAACAGAGATGCTTGTTCTAGGTCCCAAGAAACAAAGAGATCTTCTGTTGAATCTGACAATTAATCTTAATGGTTGTACAGTCGTCTCAAATAAAACTGTGAAGGACCTCTGCGTTACTCTGGACCCTGATCTCTCTTTTGAAGAACATATCAAGACCATTTCGAGGACAGCTTTTTTCCATCTACGTAATATTGCAAAAATCAGAAACTTTCTGTCCAAAAATGATGCAGGAAAATTAATCCATGCTTTTGTCACTTCTAGGTTAGACTACTGCAATGCTCTACTTTCCGGCTACCCGGATAAAGCACTAAATACACTTCAGTTAGTGCTAAATACGGCTGCTAGAATCCTGACTAGAACCAAAAAAATTGATCATATTACTCCAGTGCTAGCCTCTCTACACTGGCTTCCTGTCAAAGCAAGGGCTGATTTCAAGGTTTTACTGCTAACCTACAAAGCATTACATGGGCTTGCTCCTACCTATCTCTCTGATTTGGTCCTGCCGTACATACCTACACGTACGCTACGGTCACAAGATGCAGGCCTCCTAATTGTCCCTAGAATTTCTAAGCAAACAGCTGGAGGCAGGGCTTTCTCCTATAGAGCTCCATTTTTATGGAACGGTCTGCCTACCCATGTCAGAGACGCAAACTCGGTCTCAACCTTTAAGTCTTTACTGAAGACTTATCTCTTCAGTGGGTCATATGATTGAGTGTAGTCTGGCCCAGGAGTGGGAAAGGTGAACGGAAAGGCTCTGGAGCAACGAACCGCCCTTGCTGTCTCTGCCTGGCCAGTTCCCCTCTTTCCACTGGGATTCTCTGCCTCTAACCCTATTACAGGGGCTGAGTCACTGGCTTACTGGGGCTCTCTCATGCCGTCCCTGCAGGGGGTGCGTCACCTCAGTGGGTTGATTCACTGTTGTGGTCATCCTGTCTGGGTTGGCGCCCCCCTTGGGTTGTGCCGTGGCGGAGATCTTTGTGGGCTATACTCAGCCTTGTCTCAGGATGGTAAGTTGGTGGTTGAAGATATCCTTCTAGTGGTGTGGGGGCTGTGCTTTGGCAAAGTGGGTGGGGTTATATCCTTCCTGTTTGGCCCTGTCCGGGGTGTCCTCGGATGGGGCCACAGTGTCTCCTGACCCCTCCTGTCTCAGCCTCCAGTATTTATGCTGCAGTAGTTTGTGTCGGGGGCTAGGGTCAGTTTGTTATATCTGGAGTACTTCTCCTGTCCTATTCAGTGTCCTGTGTGAATCTAAGTGTGCGTTCTCTAATTCTCTCCTTCTTTCTTTCTCTCTCTCGGAGGACCTGAGCCTTAGGACCATGCCCCAGGACTACCTGACATGATGGCTCCTTGCTGTCCCCAGTCCACCTGGCCATGCTGCTGCTCCAGTTTCAACTGACCTGAGCCCTAGGACCATGCCCCAGGACTACCTGACATGATGACTCCTTGCTGTCCCCAGTCCACCTGGCCATGCTGCTGCTCCAGTTTCAACTGTTCTGCCTTACTATTATTTGACCATGCTGGTCATTTATGAACATTTGAACATCTTGGCCATGTTCTGTTATAATCTCCACCCGGCACAGCCAGAAGAGGACTGGCCACCCCACATATGCTCTCTCTAATTCTCTCTTTCTTTCTCTCTCTCGGAGGACCTGAGCCCAAGGACCGTGCCCCAGGACGACCTAACATGATGACTCCTTGCTGTCCCCAGTCCACCTGACTGTGCTGCTGCTCCAGTTTCAACTGTTCTGCCTTACTATTATTTGACCATGCTGGTCATTTATGAACATTTGAACATCTTGGCCATGTTCTGTTATAATCTCCACCCGGCACAGCCAGAAGAGGACTGGCCACCCCACATAGCCTGGTTCCTCTCTAGGTTTCTTCCTAGGTTTTGGCCTTTCTAGGGAGTTTTTCCTAGCCACTGTGCTTCTACACCTGCATTGCTTGCTGTTTGGGGTTTTAGGCTGGGTTTCTGTACAGCACTTTGAGATATCAGCTGATGTACGTAGGGCTATATAAATAAAATTTGATTTGATTTGATCTTAAAACATCTTTTTAGCTTTGATTTTCCTTAGGGTGCTTTTTAGTTGTTCAGTTTCTGTCATTCTTTAGTTTTTTTAATCTTGTGTTTGTTGTGTAGCAAATATTTCAGCTTTATTTTCATTGTTTTTTTGTTTGTTTTTCCTGTAAAGCACATTGTGTTGCATTCCATGTCTGAAATGTGCAATATAAATGAAGCTTTGATTTGACTTGTAGTGTGACTGAGCTAATCGACTTGTAGAGTGACTGAATTAGTCTACTTGTATTGTGACTGAGTTACTTTAGTCCTCTTGTTGTGTGACTGAGTTAGTCCACTTGTAGTGGGACTGAGCTAGTCCACGTGTAATGTGACTGAGTTAGTCCACGTGTAATGTGACTGAATTAGTCCACTTGTCGTGTGAATGAGTTAGTCCACTTGTAGTGTGACTGAGTTAGTCCCCTTGTAGTGTGACTGAACAGGTCCACTTGTAGTGTGGCAGACTGAGTTTGTCCACTTGTAGTAGGACTGAATTAATCCACTTGTCGTGGGACTGAGTTAGTCCTGTGACTGCAATCATTAAAGAGGAATAAAGCCAAGGAGACTCCACCCAGTTAAAACACAGTTTTTTATTATTATTTTTATTTTGCTGTGCGTCAGCGAACAACATGTTCCACTTTCAGCGTTATCAGGTTCTACTCAGGGAGAGGGTAGGTGTTGATGTACAGTTGGCAATTTTTCCAGTCATGGACATGACTCGGATGAGTTTAACAATGAATAGGGTAATTATGGAATTCCATTCAAGCAGAGCTGGAAATAAGACTTTTCATGTGAGGGCATCACCTGATGGAGATAACACGGCCATCAATCAAATTACCCTGAACTCTGGTTCATATCTTTTCAAAATCTTACCTGTTCTTTGACCTCTCTCTCTTCCCTTTCTATCCACAAGCCAACGTTTACATTAAATTATTTTATTCAATGCATTTGATTGTATTTTATTCTGTCTGTTGTTTTTCTCTGTACCCACCCTTCCCTCATTCCACTCTCCATTTCCAGACGCAGTTCAGCCAGAGTTCAGAGGCGGGGTTGTCCATGTCAGGCCTTGTGACTTTTGTAACTGAAATGTACAATTAGTTTAGAGCAGAGTTGGGGGTTTAGAACTTGGTTGAGACTCAGAGTCATAACAGTTCTAAACCATGGAGACAACCAAGGAACAACTCAAAACATGCACATTCTAATTCCATGAAGGGACTATTTGTCACGTTCTGACCTTTATTTCCGTTGTTTTGTCATTATTTAGTATGGTCAGGGCGTGAGTTGGGGTGGACAGTCTGTTTGTTTTTCTATGATTTGGGGATTTCTATGTTTCGGCCTAGTATGGTTCTCAATCAGAGGCAGGTGTCATTAGTTGTCTCTGATTGAGAATCATACTTAGGTAGCCTGGGTTTCACTGTTTGTTGGTGGGTGATTGTCTATGTTGATTGCTTGTGTCAGCACAGTTCTCATTAGCGTCATGGTCGTTATTTTGTTTATTGTTTTTGTATAGTGTGTTTCAGTGTTCAGTGTTTTCTTTATTAAATATCAAGATGAACACAAACCACGCCGCATTTTGGTCCTCCGATCCTTCTCGCCTCTCCTCTTCAGATGAAGAGGAGGAAGACCGTGACACTATTAATAATGTCCAAAAGAACTGGACAGAAAAGAGAGGGAATGGGAATGGGAAGAAAGGGAGAGTGAGGTAGAAAGTGGATGGAAAGAGTGAGAGAGAAGGGAATGAAGATATATAAAAGGACATAGAGAGGAGAGTGAGGTAGAGAGGAGAGTGAGGTAGAGAGGAGAGTGAGGTAGAAAATGGATGGAAAGAGTGAGAGAAGGGAATGAAGATATATAAAAGGACATAGAGAGGAGAGTGAGGTAGAGAGGAGAGTGAGGTAGAGAAGAGAGTGAGGTAGAGAGGAGAGTGAGGTAGAGAGGAGAGTGAGGTAGAGAGGAGAGTGAGGTAGAGAGGAGAGTGAGGTAGAGAGGAAGAAATGTTAAAGAAACAAAAAGCAAAGTGAAGAGGAGGATGATTGAGAGATGAGAAGAGCGCAGCATGAAGTTAAGTAGAGAGGTAGAGAGAAAGCAAAGAATGAAGAGCTGCTTCTGAGCCATTTAAGAGGAATACAATGGTACTCTGCCTCAATGACTCTACAAGTCACTCCACTCCATGAGAGGCCTTCTGAAAGAGAGAGTGTGTGTGTGTGTGTGTGTGTGTGCGTGCGTGTGTGGCCCATCCCAGAGAGATCATTAGCAAGTCAAAAAGAGCTCTAAACACCCGCACTTAGCACACATCACTTTAATCATACATTTACACTGTGGAGGGTTCGGGCTAGAGTAGTGATCCAGCCTGGGTGAGTGGTGCCAGGGCTGTGCACCAGAGCTCCAGTGCTCCCCCACAGCCCAGTCCTTCAGGTGCCTCCTCCTAAAACCAAGCCTCCTGGACTATGCAGTCCACACAAGCATCACAGTAATTCACTCACACACAGAGAGAGAGAAAGATTTCCACATGGAGCTCTCTACACATAACAAGTGTGTTTGTAGCCATAGTAATGAGAGAGGGTAATTCCTAGCAGCCAGTGGTGGTTTGGCTCCAGCTGTAAGTGTTACTGCTAGTAGAAACAGATCTAGAACTATGTTCTGTATCTATCTGTAGGATATTTGCTGGCACTAGTGATTTCCAGGTGGCCTTGTTTGAGTGAGCCTTCACTCTGATACGTGCTAATTCCTCACATCCTTAATCCACAAATGAATACCCTTTCTCTACCTCGTCCTTCTTCCTCTGCCTTCCTAGTAGGAAGCTGGGGGGCCCTGGAAACCACTGATCGATTCCTGGTGTTCCAGGGGGAAGATAATGAATGTGGGAACCAGAGCCAGTTGAAGTGGAGCAACTCCCCAAAGGGAGGGGCTTAGTTTTAATTAGCCAACTTTAATGGGGTGGGGGGGGGTGAGCGAAAGAGAGAGAGCGATGGAGACAGAGAGGAGCAGAGAGAGATACGGGCTTTAAGTGTCTCTGTTGCAGGATTAGCATTGAACCCACTAATACATGAACTCTACTCTACTAAATAACCATATATCAAAGGAATGTCCCGTGGAAACCTGTTTGTAGAGCAACAACACAGTACTCTGGCTAGCCATGGCTTCACTCACACTGATTTCTGAGGGGGCAAAAATACCCCCGCTACTGTAGCTGTGTGAAGTGAAATTAGATCATGTTTCCTGAGGCCCTATATAACTGTGACCCACCAGTTTTAATCTAACCTTGATACACTATATATACAAAAGTATTGGGACAAATTAGTAGATTCAGCTATTTCAGCCACACCCATGCTGACAGGTGTAGAAAATCAAGCACACAGCCATGCAATCTCCATAGACTTACTGAAGAGCTCAGTGACTTTCAACTTGGTACCGTCATAGGATGCCACCTTTCCAGCAAGTCAGTTCATCAAATTTCTGCCCTGCTAAAGCTTCCCCCGTTAACTGAAAGGGCTGTCTAGGAGCAACAACAGCTCAGACGGGAAGTGGTAGGCCACACAAACTCACAGAACGGGACCGCCAAGTGCTAAGGCGGGTAGTGCGTAAAAATCATCTGTCCTCGGTTGCAACACTCACTACCGAGTTCCAAACTGCGCCTGGAAGCAACAAGAACTGTTCATCGGGAGCTTCATGAAATGGGTTTCCATGGCTGACAAGCCGCACAAGCCAAAGATCACCATGCCAATGCCAAGCGTCGGCTGGAGTGGTGTAAAGCTCGCCACCATTTGACTCTGGAGCAGTGAAAAGGCGTTCTCTGGAATGATGAATCAAGCTTCGCCATCTGGCAGTCTGACAGATGAACCTGGGTTTGGCGGATGCCGGGAGAACGTTACGTGCAAAATGCATAGTACCAAATGTAAAGTTTGGAATAATGGTCTGGGACTGTTTTTCATGGTTCAGGCTAGGCACCTTAGTTCCAGTGAAGGGTGAACGCTACAGCATAAAATGATATTCTAGACGTTTCTGTGCTTCCAACTTTGTGGCAACAGATTTGGGAGGTCCCTTTGCTGTTTCAGCATGACAATGACCCCGTGCACAAAGCGAGGTCCATACAGAAGTGGCTTGTCCAGATCGATGTGGAAGAACTTGACTGGTCTGCACAGAGTCCTGATCTCAACCCCATCTAACAATTTTGGAACACAGACTGCGAGCCAGGCCTAATCGCCCAGCATCAGTGCAGACCTCACTTATGCTCTTTCTCACTGTCCATCTTTCTTTGTTGGCTCTCTCTCTCTCTCATCTAATGCTTGTCTCCCCCTCTAGACTCTATTCCCAGCCCTGCGGTGTGATGTGAATACCAGTGTGTGAGTTGACGATAGTGTGAATGACAGTGGTTGAGAGTGCAACCATGGTTATACCAGTCTCCTCTCTCATCCCAGTCTCAGCCCAGTAGGGGAGAGTGGGGTAAATTGAGCCCTTTTTACTTTCAGCACCACTCTGTCAATGGAAACAGATACTGTGTCAATTGATTAGACATGATTTAGAAAGGCACACACCTGTCTTTATAAGGTCCCACAGTTGACAGTTTATGTCAGAACAAAAACCAAGCAATGAGGTCGAAGGAATTGTCCATAGAGTTGAGACAGGATTGGGTCGAGGCACAGATCTGGGAAAGGGTACCAAAAAATCTGCAGCATTGAAGGTCCCCAAGAACACAGTGGCCTCCGTCACTCTTAAATGGAAGAAGTTTGGGACCATCATGACTCATCCTAGAGCTGGCCACCCAGCCAAACTGAGCAATCGGAGGAGAAATACCTTGACCAAGAACCTGATGGTCACTCTGACAGAGCTCCAGAGTTCCTTTGTGGAGATGGGAGAACCTTCCAGAAGGACAACCATCTCTGCAGCACTCCACCAATCAGGCCTTTATGGTAGAGTGGCCAGACGAAAGCCACTCCTTAGTAAAAGACACATGACAGCCCGCTTGGAGTTTGCCAAAACGCACCTAAAGGACTCTCAGACCATGAGAAACAAGATTCTCTGGTCTGT